>NW_026251776.1:0-195638 GCF_025024155.1 Gamsiella multidivaricata
ATTAGTATTAGTGTTAGGACCCAATGTGAGTAGAGTCTGGTGGGCAGGACGAACTATTCAAGTCTCAAATGGAGAAAAAATTCCGGGTTTAGACTTACCAGCAGAAAGATATGGCGTAACGATGTAGAGCTTGCTGTCTGCCACAAACGCTCCATTGACGCGCAAGACGTTAGGGTGTTTGCACAACGCCATGACTTGTGTTTCCCGCCGGAGCTCATCAATCTGGTTTCGCTCAAACATGTCCAAGTCAATGACTTTGATAGCGACCCTCCTGTTGAGCGGCTTGTAATAGGCATTGTACACAACTGCCGAGGACCCATAGCCTAATCAAATATGCGCAGAACAAAACAAATCCATGCGTTATAGCGTATACACTCTTAGCCATTTGCAAAATGCTTTGTGAACCACATACCGATTGGTAGCCGAATGTCATAGTCCTCCGGGTTATTTGAAAAGGAATCGTCTGGGAGATGCAGAGATGAAGTGCTCAGGCTGCCGACTGGCGATGTTGGCCCAGTGCTTGCGGTTGTATGGACGCTTGTTGGTCGCTTCAGTGAGCCGGTTGAGGCCATTCGTTCCATTGTACTGCTGAATTATGGTTTCTACACAGAATGATGAAGGTGTTAAGGGAATGGTGAGGACAAAGGCGCTGGTCAATCGATCGATGTAGATAGAGATCCTGTGTAGTTTCTGCTGACTGCTTTCGTCCTTATTCCAAGCGTCCTTGATGTTGAACTGCTACTTGATGTTGCTTGACTTGGATAAGGCTACAAAGCTGCCTGCGGCGTAATTGGTGGCGCTTGGTGAGCAGAGGTGGTGTTGATGGATTAATCAGCCATGAATACCACAATAATGAGTACCGGGTACCGCTTACAGTGAAGTTGGCGGGTGCTTAGAGGACATGGATACAGATTGATGTTTGCTGTTTGAGTGAGAGGAAGGTAGACAATGGTATTCCTTGGCTGTGATGTGGAAACGGGGTTGTAGTCGCGTTTACTGCTCTGGGCGGTGTTTGCGCTGTGTATGCGTGTAATATATTTGCAGAGAATGAGCAGAGAAATCAACCAGGTAAGAGAATCACATAAGGACTCACCACCACCGTAATTGCTCTTTTCTGTCCTTGTTGTCTGTGTCCGAGTTGGTTCTTGTCGTTGTGTTGGAGTTGTGTATTAAGCAGTGAGTGACAAGGTCAGAGTCGAGTTCCTTCGCTTATCGCGTTTGTGTGCAGGTTCAGCGATTCGGTGACCACCACAAGTCACGCTTCCACGGTTCCGGTGGTTCAGACCTTATTACAGGTAGCCTGAAACGCGCGCCTGTTCCAGCCTGGCACCAATTCACATTGGAATACTCAACTAGCCTACTGCATGCACTACATATGTACATGTACATGTACATGGTTCTCAAGTATGAACAATTAAACAGTGCGTATATTCTCATGGATCGCTACCCAAGGTGCCTACATTGCCGCCCGCATTATGAACTTTCTGGTGTTTGGATGACAATCATCAGATACTCGCGCTCTGTCATGCCCATGTCGTAATTGAGGATAAAATTGGTGGCAAAGGACAAGGCAGCCAAGAGATAGAAACAAAGGTAAAAATGAAAATAAAGGTCAGCATCATTTCCCACAAAAAAGTGTTGCCAAGGTTCAGAAGCTAGATACGAATGCATTACCAGGACATATCATGATCTCGTGCTTCTTGGTCCTTATCCTGAGGAAACTCAGCTCATTCTATACATCCCGGGAGAAATCGAGCCTCATATTAGGACGCCGTCTAATTTGACCATACGGATAGTGCCTAGCTTGATAGGCAATCGTACCTGAGCGTCCAGTTGGGTCACAGAGTCTTTTGCCATACGAACGAGATCTGACATCAATGTTGCATACTGCTTTCCCAATGAGGCGTCCAATGTGGAGCGGATCATCAGTCCAAGCTGGTTGACCACCACAACACCTTCCACATTCTTCTTGGACGACAGTCTGCGAATCGTTTCCTCGACTTCTGACTATTCATAATAGATAACGATGACAGTGTGGATATCAGTGCATGTTCTCAAGGTCCTCGCTCGGATGTAAGTCTGAAAGGCATGCATCTTCATCGTACCATGGTGCTTTGTGAAAAAAGAGATGAAGAGAGCATAGTACAGTCTCCACAGCGATGTTCTCATGGTCCAACCAATTTTAAGAGTCACGAGCGCGTTTTTATCATATGCAAGGCTGAATTCATGGCTGAACGTCTTTATTTCAGGGCAGCCGTAAAATGGGGCAAGAGAAACATAGGATAGTACAAGTGTACTGCTGAATGAACAAACAAGTTTGACGATATGTCTGCAAAAATAAAAAAACAACAGATATAATGAACATGGAAAGAAGCCAAGCAACTGCAAGGTGTAAAGGAAGTGGAATGTAATGTAAACGATAGCTGTCAATTGGGGGATAAAAGGAAATTGAATTAAACTAAGCAAAAGTGTGAAGAGTGAATCAAAGAAAAAATGTGGCGAAAAAGGGAGGGAACATGCTTACTGCATGCTGTTGGGATCGAAGTTGAAGCCGCCCTGAGGAGCACCGGCGGCCTGGAAAGCGAAAGCACCGGTCTGTGCATCGACCTGAGGAGCTAAGCCAGTGTCCTCATCGTCCTCCTCGGCAAAATACCTGTCGATGATAGTATAGGCTTTCTTGTAGATCTCGGTATTGTCGTGCGCCTGCAAATTATGAATCTTCTCCATGCCGCCGCAGTCCTCAATATACAGACTGAACTGATTCACGCCGTTGGTCGCCTCCTTCTCCATCTCCCCGACCTTCAGAATGTTCTCCAATCCATCCAATGCAACTTGGATGATTTTGTTGTCCATGCAAATCAGAATATCGCACAGGGGCTTGATGCATCCCTGGCTGACAAGATACTTGATCTGATCGGGCTTGCTCAAACCGCCAGAGGTAGCGTTGGAGATGGCCCAGCATGCCTCCTTTTTGGTCTTGAAGTCGGCGTTCTGGAGAATATTGATCAGGGGAGGGATGATGTTGGCATCAATGACGCTCTGGATCTGGACGCAGGTTCCTGCAGTGATGTTGGAGATGGTCCAGCAAGCCTCCTTGCGAATGTTATCCTTGGGGCTAGAGAGAAGGGCGAGCAGGGCCTGAAGAGCACCGCAGTTGATAATAACCTGGGTCTGGACATCGTCACCGGTGACAATGTTTCCGACCGAACGAAGGGCAGGCGTTTGGACAGACGCCATCTGGTGCATGAGCAACTCGACAAGGCGGCGACAGACACCAGACTCAATAACAGCCTGGATCTTCTCGTTAGTTCCGTCCGATAGATAAGACATGGCCCAGCAGGCATCGATCAACACCTCGTCATCGGTGGAATGAATCAGCTTGGCAAGAACGCTGAGGGCAGGGGAGATCTAAATGTTTGTAAATGTAAAAAAGATCATGTTGAATACTGTGCAGCAAAATGAGACTATCTCATCATGTACGAAGACCATTTTGCGATACTAACCAGACCCCAGTCTGGGGGAGGGTTCTTGCCACGACAAAAGTTAGAAAGCGTCCAGGTTGCGTTGCGAAGCATGGACAGTTTGTTGTTCTCGTGAAGAAGGGCGAGCAGAGGCATCAATGCGTTCTCACGAAGAACAATGTCACGGCAACGGGGGCTATCTCCTGCAATATTTCCAAGAGCCCAAACAGCCTACAATAGGGTTAACAGAAAGACAAAGGTTAGTGGCGTGTTAATGCATGCATGCATGCATGTATTAAGCCCAGAGAGTAAGGGCCACACCGCAAATTTCGGTTCGTACCTGCTCCTTAACATCAGCAACAGGGCTGCTCAACAACTCGACAAAGAGAGGGACGGCTCCTGCCTCAATGACGTACTGGGTCTGGACTGAGGAGCCAGAAGCGATATTGGTCAAAGCCCAGGCAGCCTCAAACTATAAGATAGGAGCAATATAGATATTAGATGACGAAGCGATAGGTCGTAGAGAAGCATGGTTGTAAACAGTTGCAAAAAAGAATACATTGCGTGTTCAACGCTTACCTGAACGACAGCATGAGGAGAGCGCAAGAACTCAACAAATCTAGGAACGACGCCGCAGCGGATAACTTCATCGATAGGGGGGTTACGCTCCTTGGAGAGCAGCTTACGGAAGCGGGTGGTGGCGCCAAGCTGGTCTTCAACGTTTTCCGACATGACTCCCTGAATCATGGCAGGGAGTTGCTCATGGAACTAAATATTATAAAGCAATGCATTAATCGTCAGCTGCTGTCCTTGTGTAAAAGAGTGGCAGTGCTTATACGAGCTCTACAAAGAACCACGTAACCGTGCCACTCTTGAGGTGTGGTGATATCGTACAGATATCCTTTTGTTTCTGAGCAAGTGGGTCGCGTCTTTGCGGACAAGATCACTTGGCAATCAAAAAGAAGCAAAAAAAGCTTACCTGGATGTTGGCAGCGGCAACGCCCTCGTCCTCGGACTCCTCCGACTCGGCAGCAATAGCAAGATTGCGGCGCTTGGAAAGGTTCTCCTCACGCTTCTGTTTACGGAGCTCGACATTGAGTTCGTTACGGTTACGTCTCAGTTCCTCGGGCTTGAAGGCACTCTTGGCCTTGAAGTTCTGCGTGCGATGCTCAGGGATTTTGTCCATTGCGGATGGTTGAAAGTGCAAGCAAGGACTAGAAAGGGAAAAGGATTAGTGAGTGGGATGTGCGTATTTGTTTTTAGAGGCAAATCGTACCATGCGCACTGCTGCAGCACGTATGAAAAGCAAGATGAATAGAAACGGTGCTCATCAGCAAAAAAAAGACTTACAAGAGGGAAGTTAGGTAAATGGGGACAGCGCAAAGGAAGAGACGCGAGATGGATCACGATGGGCACGAGTAAGGCCTTTATGTGAGGAAGATGGGTCGGTAAGAGAAGTCGAGGCAAAGAGGAGAGGAATGAAGAGGCACCACAGGTTCAAATTTTTTTCTTCTTCTTTCTGTAGTTGGAATTATGGTTAAATCCAAGCTGAGAAACGTCATTATTAATGAAATTACATTCATCAATAACTTTGTGAAGCCGGTGATGGATGGTTTGTTTGGGGACCTGACTTACTACACCATGCATTTGGTATGCTTTTGGTTAAGTCTCTTGCATGACGCCCACTTGACAATTCTTTACTTACTCATTCGCTGACTTTTTTTTTTTTGGTATTCTACGCTGCAGGACAAAGGATGAGTTGCAGTGTGACCCTCGCTACAGGAATGAAGAGAAGTTGTACCCTGACTTCTTCCTCTGCGTTAAAGGACATGCTGTAGCCATCATGGAAGTTAAGGCTCCGAACAAAGCTGAGAGTAGATACAGAGACGACTGTCGAAAGTTCTTTGACCAAATGAGGCTATCGATTGACGGTTTGCTGAGTTCCGGGGTCGATGCGTTGTGGTTGGTTTTTTAGTATCTGAACGTTTTATTACTTCAATCTTTTACGTCAACGAGTACAAGTTTTTGCCATGTCCTTAATGTGGGGGAGTTTGATCTGGTGAGCTCGCGCTATCAGTTCGAAAACATACTCTCAGCAGCTCAACCTTTGCTCACTGCGACAGTAAGCTCTGTTGTTCAATTGTCCATTCATGTTGGGACCGGTGGTGTGCTGTTGGGCTAACTTATTTTTCGCGTTTGATGCTAGAAAATCATATTGAAGTAGTGGGGAAGCTGCAGGCCATGACTGGCACAACAAGCGAACCCATTAATATTCAACTTCAACGACGCTCATATCATACCACACCTTGCAAGGTATCTGATGTATAGGAGTCTGATCTGAGGAAGGGGTTTACTAATGTTTTTTCGTAACTTTTATATGCATCTGTCTGTTTTAAAGACGGAAAATAAAGTGAAAACGACTGTATTTAGGTTAGAGTTAAGTATCGTGCGTACAATCTAGGAATAATACCTTGAAACAACATGGACGATTGACATACTGTGATTCCGTGCTGTGGATCATGTACACGATAGGCATGCCTTTTTGCGAATGGGCGTCCTTTACAAAAGAGTAAACAAGTACACGGAAGCGAATGATGAAGAATTGCCATCCGGCGGGCGGCGCAAGTTCTTGACAACTTTGTGCGTGGAGTCCATACACGCGACATGATCGTTGTGTGAATGAGGTGACAAAAGGCCTCCAACAATATGCAACAGCGAATGTTCTCGAGCGCCGACAAACCGAAATGAGTGTAGATATGATAGCTATGAAGCAGATGTTCGATGATATTAGAGAGCTGACAAAACCGAATAAATAACATCGAACACATTTGGTTATGAGAGTTTTTTATTGATTATATTATATATGGCGAAGAGGGATGAAGACGTAATGTCGTTAGGGTAGATGAAAAGTGAAAAAGAAAGCTACTCGTCTTTCGTCCTGTTTTTTTAGGACAGCGGATTTGCGAGGATTGTTATAGAAATGGTATTTAATAATCCACATGTCTCATATCAAATGGTAACTTATCAAACCTTATGCACACACATCTTGTGACGTATATTGAGCTGATTTTGTGCCCAAAAGCATCATCGCCATCCAGACCCTTTCTCATTTTCTCATCCATTGCTTTTATCTTATATTCCAAGCATACTATAACCAGACATGGGTGGAGGTGATCTTGTAAGTTGCATTTCTAATGCTCATCTTTCTATTATATGCGTATTCTCCTGTTTTTGTGCTGAGATTAACACTTTTTTCTTGTTGTGTTCTGTTAGAACTTAAAAAAATCCTGGCATCCAGGTACATTTCGCAACCAGGAAAAGGTCTGGAAGGAGGAGCGAAAGGCTGCGGATGAGGAGAAGAAGTTGCAGCAGTTACGAAAGGAGCTGGAGGAGGAGAGGCAGATTCAGGAGCTTCAGCGCATTCAGGAGCAGGCAGGAGGCAAGAAGAGGAGCGACCGTTTGGACTGGATGTACCAGGCACCGCCGACTGGAGCAGCCAAGGATGAGAAGGCTCTTGAGGACTATCTTCTCGGAAAGCGTCGAGTGGACGAGATACTCAATAAGAAGGATAGCGGCATGCAGGTTTTAAGCAAGGACTCCAACTCATTCATGAACCAGGCGTCGAAAGCCAACTCTGTCAAGGACATTCAAGCTAAGGTGCGCGAGGATCCCCTGCTAGCTATCAAGCGACGGGAGCAGGCCAGTTTGGAAGCGTTGATGAAGAACCCAATCAAAATGCGGCAACTTAAGGAAAGCAAAGAGCCCAAGAGGAAAAAATCCAAAAAGAGCAGGGATGAAAAGGAGGGCAAAGACGAAAAGCAAAAGATGAAATCTCGACATCACAGCAGCAAACGCCGTTCTTCACGGGATCGTGGTCAGTTGAGTGACTCTAGCGATAATGATGAAAAGAACTGGCGCTCCTCCAGAAAACAACGGCGACTTTCTGCTTCATCCGATAACAAATCGCCGGAGAGGACGTCAAGGCGACATGAGGAAACTCACAGCTCAAGGAGCCATCACAATAGTGGCCACAGCCATCGTTATCAACGCTCTTCGCCGTCAAGGTCTCGATCGCCTGACCGCTCAAGGTCTTCTCGGGACGTCAGACAACGCTCCTATTCCAGATCCGTTTCACCATCCGACCACCGACGACAACCCCGTTCTCGTTCGCCTTATAAGCATTCATACTCCCGTTCAAGTCGGCGACGAGACCGCTCCAGGTCACGATCGCCTCGACGCTCATTGACTCAGTCCCCTACGCCGGGCCGTGATAGACATAGGACTTCGCGGCCTTTACCTCCAAGGAGCTCTACCACCAATCGCAGACCAGCACCTGGCGGCGAGAATCCTCAATTCTCTGCGGAGCAGGAGGCGAGACGTAAGGCGGCATTGGACGAGGAGAAGGCGAAGCGCAAGGCAGCTCTTGCAGAGGAGCGCGAGAGAAGGTTGCAAGCCATGACAGACAATGCTGCGATCAGTGTGCTGGAGCGCAGGAAACGGCTGGTAGAGATAGCGGAAGAGGAAGCCAAGCAGGACGCCGACGAAGAGGCAATGAGAGCGAGTGCATCCAGAAATGGCCAGGCATCGTTCCTGAGATCAACACAGGAGTCTGCGTACAATGGTATGTCACTTGCAGACCGGGTTCAGCGTGGCAGGGCCACCTTGCAGAGCCATTGAGGGATCAGCCTATAAGCAACGGTAGCACAAACATGAAATAAAGAATTACTGTAAACCGTGACTGTAAGCATCAAATGTGGTGCACTCCTGACTGTGGGCGAAAGTGTCCATCACTCGCCTCGTCTTGGCGCCATCGAATGTTCATCCTCGCCGCATTCAGTCTTAATCCGCTTCAATGTCATACCATCGCTGGGAGCTCTTTTCGCTAGGAAGTATTCCGCACGAGGTCCTTTCCATTCTCCTGGGCTCTCTTCCAAAAGTGCCAGGTCAGTTTTGTTGTCGCCAAGGACGGTGCATATGCATGCTGTCATTTACGAAGAGAGATACCCCTTGGGCTATCCCTAGAGACGAAACTAGAAAGTTTGACGATACTTCCCGTATTGACTTGAATCCTTCAATGTAGATCCAAGACAAGAAGAGAAAGCACGGGAGCGGCAGTACTCGACTCACGACGATCGACTGTCGGATGACGACGAGGACGAGGAGACTCGGCGAACGAGTCCCTTGATACAAGATCACAACACATCTCAACATGAGGCAGCAGATCATGTAAACAAATCTGTACAGGGATTAACCGAAGAGGACGAAGACTCTCAGCATTCATGGAACGTGCCTGATGATGAGTGGGAATGGTCGGACGAAGAGCCTTCTTCTATCGTCTCCAACTCAAAGACTTCACGACCTTCTTCTTCAGTCGCCTCTAGCAACGCGAAGCATGGATCCTCACTAGCTGTGCCCAATTCGAAAGCACAAAGGGCTTCTCCGGCCGGTCTGGGGCTTTTGGACTCATCGAGGCTGTACCAGAGCGCCAGGGACGCGCCCGGATCGTCATCGTCCAATATCTCCACGCCATCATCACCTGCCTCAATGTCTGGACAGAAATCCCCGCTAGGAAATGACAGTGCAGCAACAAGTCCATTGATAGGGACCACTGACTCTCACCCATTGAGTGTCGCCCAGGATTTATGTATTTCGATATGCGACAGTGGCCGTTACATCGCCTGTGCAAGCAAGAAAATGTTTGCTATCCTCCAGCGACAGACTCATACGTCGGCATCGCAGTTGCCTGCGTTAAATATGGATCAAGGACAAAGTTCGCCTAGGCCTATCCATGAATGGGTCCTCGTAGGACAAGGAGCAGGATTGGATACCCCACAGTAAGAACAGATAGGTCATGGCCGAGTTGACAATCATCTTTACTGCACGGGAATTGGACTAAAAATGAGCATTCTCTCCCTTATTTTTGATGTAGGGATACAATCACGGCAATACTATGCCTACCGCTCTACGTACCGCGATCAAACCAGAGGCAAGTTCCAAATACATTCGTTATGATAACATTTTGATGGCGGCGAGACGTATAGGCCTAACCCGTACCCGCTCCAGTCAAATATACGTGGTTATAGGCTACAAATCCGGAATGCTAAGGATCTTCAATGAGGTACTGTCGACAATGACTTGTCTGCAGTCGATCCCTGCGAAGATGAACCACCCGTTTCTGATACTATTTATTGCGTATTCTGATGCACCGTGATTTTAGTCCGGCCACCTGGTGGTTCTGCAACAGCTTCACCACACTCCTGTCATGTCCATCAAAGCCCGGATCGGTGCTGGGAAAGTCCCAGGCGAGGATGAGGATGAGATGACAATTTTGCACGAAGGAGGGAAAGTCGTTTGCATCGAGGGTGAAAGTCTTTGGGTCGTTCTTCGACTCTCCAGCGGATCAAGTCGCTCCGTAGGTACGACAACAGATTTTGTTTTAATCATCATGTTTATGAAGCGCCTTATCTGGGTATCATCAGTACGCTGAGATTCAGGAGTTTAACGACATAGGAGAGAGCAAGTCGATCCAAGCAAGCCAGGCACCGACGTTCGCATACAAAAAATGGAGTCTGCAGAATCAAGATCTAATGGTGGATGTTGTCAGTTGTGGTACGTATTATGCGCTATACACCAGCGCATTACGCATATGCTTATTGGATTCAAACCACAACCTAAACATTGCCCTGGCTTTTTATACTCTTAGGTCCGGCGCGACACAGGCCCACGCTCTCAAATGGGTTCTCCTCTTCCTCCAGCTCTTCAATGTATACATCTCAGGCTACAGAGCGATTTGTTTCTGTCGGTTCCAAGCCTATGATGGCGTTCTATGCCTCCAGCAGTTCCGGTCGCCCGTTGTTTTCAGCTACGTCTCTAGCAACTCAAATGGCCGCTAGGGTTACGAGCGCCGTGTTTGGTTTTGCAAAGTCAATATGGGGGTCATCACCTTCTCCAAGGCCCGGTTCGCCGGCATTGGGAAACGTAAGCGGGAGAGCCAGCCCAGATCAGAAGCGGCTGTCGGGACAAGGCGTGCAGGACGGAACTACTGGTCCCTATGGCAATATCTACTCTTCTGCCCTGGCACCCGCAACAGAGGTGCCTGCCGTGCTTTGGCTGAGCGATTCTCAGAGATGCATTCGACATTTGTCCTTGGCGCCGGCGCCTCCTCGAGGGTCCTATTATCATTACCCGTCCAAGTTGGCGGCCATGACAGATTCACTGGGTCGCGTACTCCTAGTGGATCTGGAAGAGTGCGAGATTATTCGGATGTGGAAGGGACTTCGAGGCGCAAGATGTGGTTGGATCCAAGAGGAAAGGCTCGTTAAGTCCGCCAGCGGAGCAGACAATACTTCCGACGAGGCGACTATAAAGAGACATCTGGTCCTGTACTTGGTGATTTATGCACCAAAGCGGGGAACAGTTGAAATATATCCAGCTCGGCAGGGTAAGCGTGTTGGAGTACTGCAGGTCGGACTGGGATGGAAGATCTGCACTACATTTACGAGCCCCATAGGCAAGCCTATTCTTTTGGATCGGGCCACAGGACAGTCAATCATCAATAATCCTGCGGTCTTGGACTCCTTCAGCTCGCCATCGCTATTGCCTGCTACCTCACAAGCGGGCGTAGCGCCGCTAGGGTTGTCACAGTGTCTATTAATCGGTCCCACTGGCGAAGTAAGGCGTATTGGATCACGCCTTGCAAATTCTTCAAACGCCGCCTCGCCTACCTTATCAAGAGCTTCGTCTACTCCGCCACCAGCCAGTGCAACGGCAGAATCAATTGCAGGCCGTCTTCAATCTCTCGGAGTCTCATAAATTCCATAGTCTATCCGCAATATACTCGTATTCGTGGACGAGAGTGTCTTCATGTAAAGCAATAAAAAATATAAAAATAAAAAAATGCGGGTTTTTATTGTGGTTACCTGTCGTCCTTGAACAACAAAATACTGAGTCGTGCCCATTCTTTATTATTTTCCTCCGCCATTCTGACGACGAGACTTCCCTAAGCGTTTCTTGACGCCACCAGGCTTTGCAGCCTTGTGTCCAGCTTTGAAGGACGATGACTTGTTGCGCTTCACATTGAACCCTGAAACATCTGCTGAGCTTTCTGCGGTGTTACTCTTTGCGTGCCTCTTTTTGCCTCCGAATCCAAACTTTTGATCTTTCTTGTGTCGCTTGCCTCTTGATTCTGGTGTTGAATCGGCTGAGCGCTTCTTGCCCCGGTTAGCGCTGTTAGATCCTGAAGACTTATATGCCTTCATCTCGTCGTCGTCACTTGCCAATGCCACATCAAAGTCGTCATCTGCATTTGTAGAGTTGTCGTTACCCTGGCGCTCTATTAAAACAGTCGAAAGAGGAAAGTCAGAAGGCATAGGTTAACAACTCGCAAACACTCGTGATGATCATTCCGGTGCATGAATCTCCTCAATAACAGATTGAGCATACTCTTCTTAAGCGCACTGATCTTGTCTAATGCGTCCGCCTTTGACTTCTCTCTCTCAAGCCTCTTCTCTGTCTGAACCTTCTTTCCAAACTTCTTGAGCTCTCTCTGCGCCTTGGCCCGCTCGCTAGCCTGGATCGACGCATTTTCGTCCAACAATCTCTGACGGATCTTGGCCATATGTTCATCCGACTTGATCATCTCTGCAAAGTAGTCGCCAGGGCGCTCAAAAACGCCCCCTTCCTTCCTTATCCGTTCCCGCCCAAGTACTGCGGCTTCCAAAGCCTGGTTGTAGAAGGCAACCTCACGGTTCAGATCGTCGTCCGGGTCTGACACATTGATAGACTGAGTCGAGGTAATAGACTGGGTTTCAGACCAAGGGATATTGGTGGGGAGGGCAATCTGCTCACGGAGACGCTTCAATGCCGGCTAGAGAATGAGAAAGCGTCGAAGGAGATAAAGAGGAGCGTTAGTATCGTGAGGAATGATGGGTGGAGCATTTGACTGGCTGAAGTGACACATGCTATTGAAAAGATTATATAAAAGGGCGATGGATCCAGCTTCAGTTGCTCTTTCGCTTCTGTCGTTGCTGGAGCAGGACGGTACCTCGTTGTTGACGGTAACACGCTGCTCGGTCAGGATGTCCATAGGACCGTCCTCGTCGCCGGAGAGCATTTCGGTATCGGAGCCCTCCAGGTCCTCGAGGGTCAGTCTTTGTTCTTGCTCGCTGTCGGAATCAGACATGTGTGATGAATGGTATGGTGCTATGAGTGAGTGATGAATGCTATCAAGGGTACTGACTGCCAACAAGTTTTTTTTTTTTTTTTGTGTGTGTGTTTATTTTCTTCTGCTGTGACTATTCGGCATTTGTTGTCACGTTTCGAGGAGAATCATAAGAGGCTGTGCTTTGTGCGGTGCGTGGCCTACGCCCGAACGCGACGACTGAGCAGTTCCTTATTGGCCTGGATCTGCTCCCGGCTCACATGTAGGCCATGGAACCCATAAGGCACGCGTCTCGGGATCTTAACCTTCGCCACTGGCTCATACTCCTGTCCAATCTTTTTCGCATCAAAAATCCACAGCTCCGTCACCTGGTTCTTGGACTTGGTCACCCCGTCCTCCATCTGGCGCTCATCATACACATACACCAGCAAGTGACCATCATCCTCATCTAGCTCTTTGCCATCTTTGCTGGGGGAATTGGGCACAAACAATGCCTCGCTGCCAAAGATATGTGGACCGAACCTGTACTTCCCACCCGTCTTCTCCTCAACCTTCTGCAGCTCCTCCGCACCCAACTCCCACTGTCCTTCACTGCCAACATTCTTGATCTCCCCGGACTCCATTAATTCCTCCTTTCGCTTAATCGCAGCTTGGATGTCCGTCTTGACGATCCCATTGAACTTGAGCCCGATACCTGGCGCAGGCTCTTCGATGGTGGCTCCGTACACATACCGCAATGTAGGCTGCATATATCGATCCCAGTTGATGACAGGGAATTCTGAGCTGACGGTTGAGAGTGTCGTCAGCTGTGTTTGCCTAGTCTTGAGATCGAACCGAATCAGAGTCATATAGGTTGCATCGGGATCTTGATTTGCATAGTCGCCCGATCCGGGGAGGCTATACTGTTTCTCATACTCTGCTTGAGTCTTGCCGCCGCCGTAGCCGTCGGTACCAGTAGGTTGCCAGAGATTGATATCTGCAATGAAGCGTTCAGACCGACAGGCGGTCATGCAAACAGCAACGACGTTGCCGTTCGCGTCCTTCTCCTCCCAAGCATTGGCGGTATGGAAAATATGGCATGCGCGTGACTCGAACCAGATGACCTCGTCCTTAGAGGAGTCAAAGTAGCGAGGGATGATGCCGAAGTGCGAGGGCGAGCTCGGGTCGAAGGCGATGATAGGTTTGCCCTCCTTCATGTGCTTTGGTGCGTCAATGAAATATGGCACGTTCATAATACTACATGAATGAAAGGACACAGTACAGTTGCCGGCGTTAGAGCGGAAGAGAAAATACGATCGCACGCTGCATGAACACTGCATACATACACAGAGTATGAAGGAGTGGTGGCGAAGTCGTGCATCATGGCAGACTTTTTCAAGCCAGGAATGGGCTCCTCCCACACGAGTCGCTTCCCTTCAGCGGATATGACCGAGTAGTACATAAACGGGTGCGACATTCTCCATGAAAAAAATATAAGCTCCCCCGTTTTTGGATCGACCTATTATGTAACCCATCAAGGATCAAAAGGTCCGTTTAGACGGATGCGCATAACAGCCAAGAAAAGAAGAGGCGACTGATTGCCTACCTTAGGGTGC
Organism: Gamsiella multidivaricata; assembly: GCF_025024155.1. Classification (NCBI taxonomy): domain Eukaryota; kingdom Fungi; phylum Mortierellomycota; class Mortierellomycetes; order Mortierellales; family Mortierellaceae; genus Gamsiella; species Gamsiella multidivaricata. The sequence goes on from NW_026251776.1 coordinate 14,217, forward strand.
GCCGTGCATATCTCACTTGTGGGGCCCTGTTTCTTGTTGCGCTCACTCTCGCCAATATCATCCTCCTCAAAGTAATACTCGCCCGTCGTGTTCAGACTGGGGACACTGGTCTCCATCGGTTTTCCTGCCTCCTGGAGTGCTAGGAGCCTTGACTTGAAGAACGCTAGGGCCGTGTTTCCATTTCCATGGCCCTTCAAGCCGTAAAAAGCGCTCTTGATGCGGTACCAAATCAAGCTGAAGATTATACTCCAAGCTCCATTTGCACTAGTCATGAGGCGCCCAAGAGACGTGCCCATTTGACCGTGTGCATTGGCCTTCTGGAAGACCTCGCTTCGGACATATCGGTTCATGTAGCGTGCACGAATTGGCTCAGTCTCGTCGCCAGTGCCCGGTTCAAAGTACACGCCGTGGAGCATTCCTTTCAGAGTACGTAAAGTATTGAAATAAATAGATGAGTTGGCGCTCTTGTACTTTTTTTTTATACATGTCACTCATTATTATAATACAAGCTCTTGTTATCATCGCACCTTCACCGCTGAAGAAATGGTGGGGAGCACCGTCTTTGGGCACATTCAGCGAGTTGGGTCCTGTACGGATATACTGTGACCCTCTCAGAGACTCGGGAATGACACCAATGACCTCGCACCCGATACCCTCGTCTCCAACTGTCTCTTCAAAGACTGGGTAAAAGTTGCCATGGAGATATGGATGTGGATGTCCCTGGGCGCGCTCCTTGGTTCGGACCTTGATGTCAGACGCGATCGCAGAGGTACCAACCGATTTGGTTCTTATCGGGTGGACGATGGATTCTTTGCTGTGAACAGTCATTTCTTTTGTAAACGGTAAGGAGACTGCATTGGAGGAGGGAGATTATTAGTTGATGTCGTTTCTTTTTATATTGGTGTGATGTCCTCAGCGGCAAGAAATTCATCCGCGTCTGGCATCAGCTCGCGACACCAGAAACATAGACAGGAGGGACCTTTGCGCCTGAAAGTGACAAAGTGACACTCTCTCGGCGCCGTTGATTTGTTGTCGCTGTGGAGAAAATAAAAAAAAAGTCAATCGACGCCTCGGAGATGAATATTACCTTTCTGCGTCGCACAGCCTCGATCACTGCTGCCAACCATGAACGAACGGCAAAAATTTATCCAGGGTCGATGTAATTGCTTTACTCTTGCATATCTTGCTTGAAGACAAAAACGCGACCATCAAACGCTTGCTCCAGACCATTCACCAGAAGATATCCTTAGTGATGCTGTTTCGCAAACGCGAACGACCTCTTTCTAGCGAACACGCACTTCTCGACACACACGGCTGGCAATAGAACCAGGAGCTTTATTTTGAATGTTTTGTATCTTGCCGCAGGCACAAAAAGAGAAAAAGAAATGTACAATGGATTTTTTATGTATAAATACAATCAAATTATTTAACGGCAGAGCGAGCGACACGACTTCTTTTTATCGCGTCCGGAGGATGGACAATGTGCGAAGTAAAACAGGAAACGGAGTGAAGAATACTATCGTACAATGTTACAGACAGGATTAGCGCATATGAATAGAAAAAAAAAAAGAAAAAGGAAAAAAGAAAAGAAAAGAAAAGAAATAGTTGTAAAAAAAAAAAGATGAGGCGTCCAATAAGTTCACTTTTTGCCCTGCTGCTGCTGCTGTTGTTGTTGAAGCTGGAGCTGTTGCTGCTGTAAAGCAAGCACTTGTTGCTGTTGTTGCTGCTGCTGTTGCAAAGCGAGCTGCTGAGCCTGCTGAGCCTGCTGCTGAAGCTGTCGCTGCTGAACCAGTTGCTGTTGCAGCTGAATTTGCTTTTGCTGCTGCAGCTTTTGCTGTTGGAGTAGGTGCTGCTGCTGCTGCTGCTGAAGTAGTTGCTTCTGCTGTGCCAACTGCGCAGGCGTCAATGCCTGCCCATTCACGATCGCGCCCGCCTGTCCAACTTGCTGCTGTGCTAACTGCGGAGATGCCTGCTGTTGAGGAAGAGCCTGCGTGTTCTGACCGTTCAGCTGCTGTCCATTCGCCTGCTGTTGTTGCTGCTGTTGTAATAAAAGTAACTGCTGTTGTTGTTGTTGCTGCTGCTGCTGCTGCTGCGCTTGCTGTTGCTGCTGGCGCTGAGCTGCAGAGATAGCCTGAGCTGCTTGGTGCTGGCTTTCGAAGAACCGCAAAAGCTGCTGGCGTGCTTGCGCCTCAGCTTGAACACGAGGCAGATTGGGATAATGCTGGGCGAGCTGAGCAATCATTTGTGGGGTTGGAACAGTTGGCATGGACGGCACTGGGGCCATGGGCGGTGTCGATATCGCCTGAACACCCGCATTCTGTTGTTGCTGTAACTGCTGCTGCTTCTGCAACTGTTGCTGCTGCTGAAGGGCCGCCTGCTGCTGCTGGAGCTGCTGAGGCTGAGCATTGCCCATGATAGGCGTTTGTACTGCGGTCGGTGTCGCTCCTGCTGAAGGTGTTGCAGTGGCCGAATGGAACATGGTCGGACTATTCACAACTCCGGCAGCCAGGACAGGCGTGCTGCCTCCCTTACCTCCGCCGATGGCATTCATTGCTTGCTGGGGCTGCTGCTTATTGACATTGCCGATGTTATTATTGGTGTGTCCCATGGCACCAGCAGCGTTGTTGAGCGTGCTTCCAGCTAAAACGGGTGTCGAGGGCGTGGCAGCCCCAGAAGAATTGGCAGATCCGTTGCCAGAGCCATTCGGACGGCTCGCATTGGCTCCTACATGATTGATCGACTCTCCTGGTGTACTAGGCCCACTCGGAAGTGTCGGAGTCAATCCGCCCATCTGCGCAGTTGATGCTTGGCGCGGCGATCCAGTGGGCGTCTTGATCTGCTGCAATTGTGTGACTTGCTGCTGTTGTTTTTGTTGCAATGCCTGCTGCTGGAGCTGCTGTTGTTGCAACGCTTGGGCTTGCGCTTGCCGCTGGACCTGCAACTGGAGCTGCTGCTGCTGCTGATGGAGCTGTTGCAATTGCTGCTGTTGCTGTAGCTGCTGGTGCTGCTTCTGGGCATGCAGTTGCTGGGCCTGCAATTGCTGAGCCTGCTGTTGCTGCTGCTGTTGAAGTTGCAACTGTTGAGCCAGCAACTGCTGCTGCTGTTGAGCCTGGACCTGCGCTTGTTGCAAGTGATGCGCCTGAAGAGTCGGGCTCGCAAATCCGGGCATGGGGGACGTCATGGGCCGCACGAGAGGGGAAGAAGACGCCTGCTGCTGTTGTTGCTGAAGTTGCTGCTGCTGAAGCTGTTGCTGCTGAAGTTGCTGCTGCTGAAGTTGCTGCTGTGCCTGTGCCAACGCCTGGACCTGGGCTTGATTTTGGACCTGAGCCTGTTGCTGTTGCAGTGCCTGGAGCTGCTGCTGACGAATGATTGCCTGGATCTGAGGACTCTGCAGTGACAGACTTGGATTGGAACGAATGAACTGGATTGCCTGTGGGGTCAAGCCGGCCGGAAGAGAAATCTGCTGAGGGAGCTGTGCCTGTGATTGTTGCGGCAGCGACTGGGCCTGCGCTTGTGCTTGAGCCTGAGCCTGAGCCTGAGCTTGCTGCTGCTGGAGCTGCTGCTGCTGAAGTTGAAGTTGTTGCTGCTGCTGAAGTTGCTGAAGTTGCAACTGTTGCTGCTGTTGAAGCTGCTGTTGCTGATGCTGCTGAAGTTGAAGCTGGACCTGTGCCTGCGCCTGTTGGACCTGTTGCGCCTGCGTTTGTGCCTGAACCTGCGCCTGAACCTGCGCTTGAGCCTGTGCTTGTGCTTGTGCTTGTGCTTGTGCTTGTGCCTGCGCTTGGGCTTGCGCCTGAACCTGGGCTTGCACCTGCTGTGCGTTCAGTGGTCTTACCCCAGCCTTAATCTGTGGCGACATAGGTCCACGCTGTTGAGCAGTAACCTGAGCAACTGCTGGACGAACCAGCTGCTGGGCTGCGTCGAGCGGGGTGCCGGCGGCGTTGGGCAAGGGGGGGCGGACGACAGGCTGATACACAAAAGATAGAAGCAATAAGAATAGAGAACATCATTAGAATCACTTGTCTTTCCAAAATCCGAGGAATGCTATCAAGAAATAAATAATATGTAATACTCACCCTCCCAAGGGCTAGCGACGCAGCCTGCATTTGCCGTTGCTCATTCATAACTTGGTTCAGATGACGGTCGCGCTCAGACTTGAACTTGCTCAGGTCTGCTGGCGTCAATGGGACGGTGCTTCCTCCAATCTTTGGACTCTGGCCCTCTTGGATAGCTGCTTTCTTGGTGGCAGCGGCAGCGGCAACAACTGGTGCTATACAAGGGAAGATCGAGTTTTCAAGCGTCAAGAACAAATGGAATACAATACACCGAGCAGCGCCAGGCACTTCCGCAAATACTTAAAAAAGACACCTACCAGCGTTGACGCGATTCAGAGCAATCTCCCTCTTCTTGCTTGCTTTCTTCATGGTTTCTAACAATGTCAACGAAAAGGCAAGCGGCCTCTTCCGCGAGGGCTCGGTCTTGGTGTTGATTGACATCCTCTTGCCGTCCTTGTCCTTCCTGGCCTTGGGCGATGGCGGTGTCGACGCAGAACCTGCAGGGAGATTGCCGATCGGGATAAGTCCGGAAGCAGTATCCCCTCCAGTGCCGTTTCCGATAGACAGAGGCCCTTCTTTCTTGGCCCACCTTTCATAGCAATCCCAAGGAGTCCTTCGCTCCGACGGAGCAATGGGGCCACGCATGGAATTGAACAAGTCCGAGACAAGGTCCCAGTTGTACTGGTATGGCTTGATCAAGGTCGTCAGAAGATCGTCCTCCTCGCTCGTCCAAACAACAGGTGTCTTGGGGGCAAGTGGCCCTGGTGGCGCAGGTCGGCGGATAGGGGTCATGGGCGGATCCTTATTCTTCTTTGTCTGGAACAGCACAGGAACAGTCCTGGGTGGTTCTGTTCCTGGGATGGCAGTTGAGATCTTGCCCTCAATCTTGGGGACTCTTGCATCCTCCTCATCAAAATCGTCCATTTCCGTAATTGGCTCTCTCTTGCGTTTTACAAAGACGATTTGTGACGCTAGCGGGCCGAACTCGAGACTAACGGGGGCCTTGGAGCTCATTAATCTGCTGATCATCGTGACTCTTCCGTGCTCTGCTTCATCCACATATGCATCCTTATCATCCGGGTCGGGTGGTCCATAGAGCGGAAAGTCCTGGAACAGGGTGTCGACGTCCAGCGATTCGATATGAAGTCCTTCCATGAGCGACTCAAGGGGCTCGAAGGGAAAGAAAATGGCGCTCGGGTCAAGCTCCAACAATAACGACTTGGTCTTTTGTAGTAGGGCTGGAGCGATGGGGGGAGGCATAATAACATCGTCTTTCGCATTCTCCTTCAGCGCTGGGACAAGCATCTTGCTGTCTACAGCTGCGGACTCCCCTGTGGTTGACATCATCTCGGATGTGGTGGGTTTGCTTGCTGTGATACTGGAGTTTTCCTCTGCTTCGGCAGGCAAGGTCATGATCGTATCCTCAACTTCAATCTTGATCGTATCAGCTGTCAAGTCGTCCTTGTCCTGCTTCGTGGAATTCTCTGCAGCAGGTGCTAAAGACTCCTCCTGTGCAGGTTCCGAAGCATCCATCATACTCTCATGTACAAGGTCTTCCATCTTGATCGCCTCCTCCATTGCTTCCGATGACGATTCTGGTGGCAAAGGCGACTGATCCTTCTGAACCTCAATAACTTTACGGCGCTAGATAGCAATAGATAGCAGAGGCTAACGTCAGCTTCGTGATTCGGGAACCAAGAAGGGCTGCATGACATACATTTACAAGGACTTACAGGAACACAGACAAGTGACTTGTTATCCGTTTCATGCCATGCCATGACCCATCTTGAAACTTCGTAGGCTGTAACAATCTTCCATCGTCTCTCTTCCCTGAAATCTGCCTGCATCCACCGCATTTCGTCCAAAAGGTGGTCCCAGTGGGTTTTTGTCCTCGCAGGCCCGCGATGTTTCTTGATCTGTTTAAAGCTCCATCGATTGCCTGCTTTGAGAGCCTCTATCCTCTGCATCGCTCGCATCAGTTTGAGCTCCTCGCGCGCCACCTTCCAGTCCTTCGTTGTCAGCGCCTTACTCGCCGTTTGCAGTGACTTGTATATGGGTTGAGATTGGGCCCTGAGTTGCCAGGCGTACAGATCTGCATGCCGCTCCTTGGAAGACCGTGTCGGGGTACCATCTATGAAGTCGTAGCGTGATAATCCGTGCCGCGATTCTGAGCGCTTCATCGCAGGTGGTGCAGTCGTTGGCTGAGCATGTTTCTTTGTCGACTGAAGCATCAGAGCTGGCGGTTTACTGGGTGCGGATGAGATGCTGACGGTTCCTGGTGTTGCTGCAGCGAAGTCGCCGGTGGTCACGTTCAGAGAGCCATTTGTAGATGAAGTCGATAAGGTGGTTACGACAGCACCTGAGGATCCACCAGGCGATGTTGCAACAGGCGAAGATCTGTCTTGATAAGGATGACGCGGGGCCTGTGTAGTGGGTGACCGCTCTGAAGCTGTTCCCAGAATCTCATCGACGCTCCTGTGTCGAATGGCTCCACTCACGCCTCGAGTAACCATGCGCTCTGGGGGTGGCAGGACGCGTTTTATTTTGCGGGAAGGAGACGTCTCACCAGAATTACTCTGAGCGCCAGGCGTGCTTCCGGGTGTGCTACCAGGCGTCCTGGGCTCTGGTGTCATCTGCCGGTCGTTTTGAGCAGCAGAATTGCTTTCAGGGGAACCAGCGCGGGATTTTGGCGAAGGAGGGTTATTATCGTCGTGGACGGAGGGTTTAGCACTGCCGAGGCCGGGTATTGATGGTGTGGACTCCATTTTGACTGTGCTCTCCTTCTGATTTGTGTCCTTCTCTTCCATGTGTTCTGTCTCAATAATCTCCATGGGCGACCCCGATGATAAGTCAGGTACCACAACGGCGCTCTCCGAGGGAGTCATGACTGTAGGTGTAGTACTCTCCTGCTTGACCATAAGCTCTGGTTCCTCCATGGTGATGTCTTCCAGATCTCTCTCGAGAACTCCCGACGTGGGGTTTAATCTATCAATGGTTGATATCAAGCAAATAGGTTAGTTTAAGGGCCACAAAGACAGCTAAACATAAACAATAGACATTGCTATATCAATGCCATGTTTTCTTACTCGGACAGCTGGTGCTCCTCCTGAAAGGCCTTTAATTTGTCAATATCTATTTTGGTGAAATCTTGTTCGGGTTCCAAACTCGCTTCAGTGCCGGCAAGCTGTTTCATATAAAAGAACTGTTTAAGGAGAAAACCGCGTCGGACAAGGATTTCACTAGATGCGAATGGCAGAGAACAATAAGTTGAGAATTAGTGATCTTGAAGCAACCAAGGAAAAGCGCGTTTCTAATGACAGTTCCTCCACAAAACTGAGGAAAGAACATACTCAATCTGTTCTTGATGTGCCTTTTCGGACTGCAGCCGCATCTTGAGGATTTCAGGCAACTAGATAAAGGCGCCAGATAGAAATAAGACGAAAGGAGGTTCAATCAGACACTATGCTATTGAGGCGAGAAGAGAAAAAGCGGTGGATAACGATTACAAAAGTAGGAGTGATACAGACAATCGATGAAAAAAGAGAATGCCTTACAGTCTTGTTCACCTCTGCCATGTTGAGGGAACTCGTTCTCTCTGGTAGGTCCAACAATCAGGTACGCTCACACGTTCAAGTGGAGGTTCCTGATGTCCTTTGCTTGTAGTTGTTGCTCAGATGCTCAGTATCTGAGGTTTCGTAGATAGACACACGTAGTATGGAGGGGGCGAGGATAGGGTTGACCTTCTTTACAGATTCAAGGACAGGGATCGAGGTCAGTATAGCTGATACGATATGCTAAGGTCAAGCAATACGCGTCTCACTCTTATGCTCGTTAATGCATGAGCTTGCAAGTTAAAGAACGGCGGAAAAAAGGGATGACAAAAAAATTTATCAATGCCCAAAACAGAAAAATAAGCGGGAGAAAAAGGGAACGGAAGAGGGAGTTGCGCAGACGATAAGGACAAAAAAAATAGGCCGCATACAGTGGGTCAAGCTTACTGTCAGACAGTCAGCAGAGGGCAAAAAGAAAGGTGATGGACTGCAGCAGATGGGAGAGGGTGCCATAAAATACTAATCGCATATGATGAACAGATGCCAAGACATCTGTGGGGCACCCACTGCGCCGTAGTGCAAGATGACCATTTCTTACCAGCTCTATGCAGTATGTTTCTTCTGAAGAATATTGGGGAGATGATGATGAGTAATTATTGATTCGTAAAAAAGAGAAAAAACAGGGATTGAGATGGAAGTGCTGTCAGACCAGGGCACTTGCTTAGAGATGATGATGACGACCTCTTTGCCAGAACCAGAGGGGATGCGTAAAAAAAACAAGTCGATTTTTTTCCCTTGCACGAACAGACCCATTCACTCACTTATGACGCATTGCTTAAGGGTCCCGTCACTGATTGCACTTAGGGAGCACATCGCGTTTCTATTCTTAAACTACAGGACACTCGACATCCAACGCTGCCGGCTTCAGTGTGCGCATGGTAGGGAAGGCAAGTACGTCGCGGATATGGCTGGAACCCGTCAAGATCTGGCAGACGCGGTCAACGCCCATACCCCATCCTCCTGTCGGCGGAAGTCCGTATTCAAGCGCCCCGCAAAACGCCTGATCCATAGGCTGGGCCTCTTCGTCTCCACTGTCTTTGTCTTGCTGTTGCTTCGTGAATCGATCTCTTTGCTGGACCGGGTCGTTCAGCTCTTCATACGCGTTCACGATCTCTTTTCCGGCAACAAACAACTCAAAGCGCCCTGCTACAGTTCGTCCCTAAATATCAAGAAGATGCGGAAAAAATTAATAACGCTAGGGAACGACTACCACAGCGTGTGCCATTATCAGCTCCCTTCGTATCCTGAAATATCCTGGACTTACAGAGTCCAGTTTGATGTCTTTAGCGAGTGGGCTCATGATAACGGGATGACCCCATAAAAACGTTGGCTGAATGCACTCTGGTTCGATGAATTGCGAGATAATCCTATCCATGATGCGAGGGACGGTGTGCGGTTCCGGGACAAACACTCGGTTGTTCTTGCATATCTCAAGTAGCTCGGCCACTGGATTGTCTATACATTTTTACGAGCAACGCATGAGCGAATTGCCCAAATCTCAAGCAAGCTCAGGTAAAGCATAACAGGTGTGCTTACTGTCGAGATCAGGGAAAGTGATCTCCAGCTTCTCCTCCAAAAACTCCATAATGTTTATCCGTCGGAAGGGCCTCTCAAACGACACCTCAACAGTTTCATCCTTTGTAAGTTTAGTTGAGACTTTGGTCGACCCTGTAACGCTTTCAGCCATCTCTAAAAGATATCCATGGCAATAATATCAGTCGCAACGCCTAAGAGAAAGCTGCAGACTCAAAATTAACAAGAGTGTCATAGCTACCAACCTTGAAGCATGACTTCAGTCATGTCGAATAATCCTTCGAGATTAGTGTATGCTTGATAGAACTCACAGGTAGTGAATTCTGGGTTATGATCTGCGTCAATACCCTCGTTTCGGAACTGTTTTCCTAGCTCGTACACTCGATCTACACCTCCGATAACAAGTTGCTAAGTCGAAATCAAGTAAGAATGTTCGTCAAAAAATGGCTGTTATTCTTGCCGTATAGCGTTAAAGCAGATGACCTCAATGGTGAAGACAGTACCTTCAAATACAGTTCCGGAGCTACACGCATGTGCATCTCCATATCGAGCGCATTAGCATGAGTTATAAACGGCTTTGCATTTGCTCCTCCAGCCTGAGTGGACAAAATGGGTGTCTCGACTTCCAAAAAGCCGCGGCTGTCGAAAAAGCGCCTGATGAACGCAATCATCTAGTTGTGAACATAAGTGATTAGCAATATGTACCTCAATTGAATCCTGACAATGACTCTTCGGTATGACTTACATCGCGCCTTTTTTTTAAAATTTCGAGTGCATCCCGATTAACCAAAAAGTCCAAATGTCTGTTCCTGAACCGCTTGTCTGGATCTTTGAGCCCGGAGCGGGTAGGAATGGAATGCAGGCACGGTGAAAGAAGCTCAAATGCATCGGTAATAAAGACACTCAATTGCCCTGTCTTGGTCTTCCCTACATGTCCTGTGAGCTCTGTGGACGAAAGAAAACGAGTGAGAACGCGCGTCGCTTTGTCAGCCCACTTGCCGATACAATGCACAATTAAAAAAGAGGTCTTACGAACGATATCGCCGCGGTGAAAATTCTTGAATGCCAACTCGAAGTCCTGGTCACTTCCAGCATAGATCCTGCGGTTGAATACCGCCTGGATCGAATGACCATCCTGAACAAGATCAAACCACGCCAGCTTTGAGCTTGAATCACGTTTTGAATAGATACGTCCTGTATTGGATTTTCAAGCAGCGTTAGATTCGACCACCTCTGTTGCAATTTGCGAAACATCGGCGGAGTCCTGTAACATCTTCACTTCGCAGCATACCACTTATGGAAACCTTTTTTGATTCATCTTTGGTTCCGTTCTCGAGTGCATCTTGGTATTCTGCAATGACATCCCGAACCTGAACAAGAGGCACTTTCGGCGGCTGGTACCTGGGATAAGGCGTGATTCCGAGGTGGCTCAGTTCCTCAAGCCGTGCTTCCGGCTTCAATATCCATGATTGTGAGGTAACGGTGGAGTGCTGCTGACTCTGTCGAGCGAAACTGAGTGGTGCGGTAATACCTTTCCTGGTCAAGTTAATTTGAAACAAGTTCCTTCTGCTCGCAGTGGAGTATGAAGACAAGAGGCGAGTACTCCATATTCTTGGGAGGCGCTGCAACGAGGCCGAGGCTGACATGGTGAAGATGAGATGAATGGAGGAGAGGCCTTGTCAAAGAGGTCGATCAACGAGAAAACAATTTCGGCTCAGGTACAATCTACGCCACCAAATTTATTTTTGCGCTCCAAGTTGTCCCACTCAAGTTGTGTTGCATCGGGGTACTTGAACGGAGACGCCGCTGTGCTATACTTGATGGTCAAATCCCTGACGCCGTTATTATCGCCGCTGCTTGATAGTCGCTGTGGTTCACTTCGCTGTCCACACTGCTTATCTACGCCGTAGTGGCCATTCTTAGCGCGTATGTTTATTTATAGTGGTGTGCCTGGCTGATAGACTGGGCGGCCGGCTGCTGACATGGTCGTGTCTTGATGCTGCTTTCGAAGCGACCGAATGGAAGGCTCTTGGCCTATGACCCAGCTGATTGACAAGGCGACTAGTTCGACTTTTGCTGAGGCCTTGGCGCCAGGCCGTCTAGCGTCCATCACGATAGAAATAATGTCATTAAAGAACAGAACGATAGACCAAGATCCGCAATGCAATGAGTGGATCCGTATTCAGAGTTATAATGCTTACCTTGCTGCGGTTACGGTCTGATTCGAGCCTTGTGGTACTGGCACCTCCCCCTGCACTTTCCTTCCTTTGCCCCTCCTGTTCCTCCTTTTGGACCCCCTCCAGGATCCCCTCCAGTGCACACCACCCGCACTCATTCTGCTGTCCCCCTCACCATTCTTCCTCATTGTCCACATTCGCCCTCTCCCTCTTATACTTGACACACATTAGTCACCCAATGCAGAGGAGTCAACTCACGACCAACAATCTCCAGGCTTTCAGAAACAATCACTCCCAGTCGAAGTGAGAGCTCCACTGGGCGGCCACAGCCAGCGCCGATCCCTGACTTACCCCTACCCGCTCCGCCTCTACTTTGAGCCCATCATATCAAGCCGACTTGACTATTAAAAAAAAGAACCCCCACCTGGTTGAGAGCGAGATGTAAGGGTGGATGGAAAGACTCGCTTGGAGCGGTAGTCTAAACATCTCTTGTCTTGCCTACCTGTGCCTTGGGGCGCATTGCCCTGCTGGGGCGCTGTTATGGGTCTCTACTGTGCTATCATGCGTACACAGGGTTCACAGCATACGGCAGTACAACTGCTAGGCCTCCCGCGTTCCTTTACTGCTAATAGCTCTGAAATAGAACACCCTTTTAAACAAAGTGTTAGCTTCAGTCTCTTTGGGTACATTTTTCTTGATCATATTGCCTGAGACCCTTTGAGTCATGAGCATTGAGGTCGCGGCATGTTGATCGTTACCAAGTAGAATATTCGAAAAAAGATGAGACAATGACAAATACAGAGAAGACTCGCGTTAGTGCCCGCAAACAACCAGCCTTGAGCTGATAACAATGTCTTGAGGAGCGAGAAAGTACCCGTGGCATGTCTCGGGCGGCTGCTTGTGTCCTTGAGCTCATATTCTTGGGGTCGTGTTCCTGAGATTGTCTGGATGAAGCAGATAAAGAGAGCATGAGCTGCAGTTCTACATGTGTAACCACTTCGAAAATAAAGTTCAAACCTACAGCAAAAGTCCACGCGGGACAGCCTTTGCCACCAAAATATTGGGACCCAAAAAAATCAGGGCTTAAGTGAATGAACTTCAAAGAGCAAGGTGCAAAGAAACAGAGACTAAACAGATAAAAAAAAGCGCCGGAGTGGTGAAAAAGGGTGGGTGAGTCCAGACAAGACGCGAGAACCGAACAAGATGAACGGTGGTAGACGTAAGGGCTGAAGCAAGGCAGCGAATAGGGGTTGATTGGAGTGAGCGCAACAAGCTACCTCTTCGTCACCAGAAAGTCTGCGCAGAGACACATACCTAATTTTCTCTAACAACATACAAAGTACGCATTAGCGCATTAGCCGTCGCCATAAAAAATGCCAACCACGCCACCTCAGCAGGAGCACTTTGTTTACAATGAAACTGCAGTCCAGAAAGCACCCATATAATAGGTCAGGTCGCCTTAGTAATTGATATCCTGCGTGCGGATGTGCTACCAACATTTGAGATACTGCCGCGAAATATCCGCCTGTTGGTATCTTGGGTCGTCAAAGAAATCGCCTTTGCCACAGGCAAGACCTCGGCTCCTCTAGATCCTCGCTCAAGCCTCTTACTGCTGTCAGAGTTCTCATTAGCATTAACTCTTTCAGAGCAACAGACTGTCCAACAGAGAGGGCAGGTTCGCTTCTTTTACTGCGAGACGACTTGGTGTTGTTGGGAGTGATTTCGTACATGAGTAGTTCCTAAAAGTGATCCTATGCATCCAGCATACCAGACGCCTCATTGGCGTCAGGATATAAAGACAGCTGGTATTGGACTTCAACCCCTCCATCTCCAATTTGTGAACCCTGTATGCTAATATGAATCTGGCACAATAAAAGCGAGAAAACGAGCATTAATCACCTGTTTGAAAGCTTGCTACAACTACTTACAGGCACTCGCCTGATAATTGTTCTTCTGAGATATGCATGTGCATTCATAGGAGAGAGTGATGGAAGGCGCCAACCACGCACACAATAAGCGTACTGGTATCCTTGTCATAGTTTAATATGAATGCGATGGTGAAAGGCAAGCAGGCATTACTGGGACGTAGAAGATTGAGTAAGATGTGAAAAGTGAACAATAAATCAAGCTGAGCAGCGCATATGCCGACAAACTCGCCTGTCATAGACGGTCCGTGCTCACCTCGATGGACTCGAAGCAAGAGTGTCAAGATGAGAGGTTCTACTAAATTGTCTCCTTCCAGACAGCATATTGATATACTGGTGTTGTGTCCGATACACCAGAACCAGGCTTATGAGATGATTGTGGCTGTTGGTCTGGTACTTTATTGCGTATCACTCATTCTTCCAGCCGAGTTCAACTTCAGCAGTGCCCAAAGTTGGTTCCGATTGGATCCCAGGGAACTGACTAGCCTGAAGATCGTAGTTCAATGGAACCAGCCTCGGCCAGTTGACATAGTGGACGCCATTTGTAACAATGAAGTGCATGGTATAGACCACTACCGCGACCCAGAAGGACGCGAATAAAATAACATGAGAACTGAAGATACCTATGATCCCCATACAGATGAAACGTGTGTTAGACCAAGCAAAAGGCGGCTCACGGTATTTTCGGAATAGTGTTCATGCAACTTACTCTCTGGGAGGATGGCGCATGCTATCAGCATGGCAGGTCCAACAACAACCCCGAGAGGCATCAGTTTGAGGTGCAAGGGGCGGTTATCGATAAGTGGATATGATTCTGCATCATGCACGTCGTACAGAAGAAAGAGGTCGTATGCATCCTTAGTATAAAGAATAGAAGAGACAATAACAGTAATAATTAGAAGTTGTGCGATGAAAGACACATCCAAAATACACATGAGAGCCGCCTCATACTTGTCTCGTTCCGTCTAAAAAGTTATTCTTGACATAACGAATGATCGAGTTTTCAAGATCGTGAAGGGCGCCAACCTTTGTGCGGGATCCAGTCCTACACGATTGAGTAGAGAAGACGGTTAGTTCACTTGACCAATCCCATACCACTCTTTGGTCTCTAAAAGTTCTCGCACGGACCTTGTAAAGTCGGTCTTTAGTGCTCCAGTGCCCGAGTACGCACAGCTGACAACATCCGCATTATCGGCCCACACTATAATGGCACGAATATTAGTTAGCGATCCGGCTTTAGTATGACTACGCGAAGAGTACAAATGCTCTTACCATTACGAAACAGAAATTCAAACTGTTCTGAAGACTCGAACTTTTCATTAGGGGCCAATATGCCCAACTCCTGGAGTTGGCGATTTAATACCCATCGGGAGATAACAGATTGCACAACATTTGTTCTATCCAAGCAATCCATACAGTTGGTGCGGACAACTGACGATTGTCTTTGATACACCTGCTGAATAATACCCTCGGTCACTTCCGCCTTGAAATACCTGTGTATCATTATTGAACCGGCTGGTTAGTACAGAGACATAATCCAAAATACCACAACATTGCCTTCAAATGAGCGCGACGCAGTTGGTTCTTACCCTTGAGAGACAAGTTCGTTATGCAAGTGGTCCAGTAAGAGGGACACGCGATGCCATCTCATTTTACCGCATTCGTGGTGGAAATCGAAATGGTAGTACTTAACGTCCGGATCGCCGAGGATATCGATTTGCTTCGAGAATGCGGAGCCCATTGGTTCCTCATAGCCCTTCTTATTGATGAGATTAACCGCCAGTTGTGGTCCATAGTATTTCTTTTGAGCCTCAAAGTGTTTTCGGAAGGCATTCTCCTGGATGAATAGGCAAATATTAAGTGGAAATATTAGCCGCCACACATGTAGGGGTACATACACGAAGAATGACGCAACACTCCTTACAGTCTGTGGATTGTCAAAAATCTGCAATCTCGGTGTGTACTTGATGTTGTTGATCTGGGCCCAGAAAATAGGAATCGACCCGCGGGTTTGAACGTGTGCAAGAATGACATGCTTCCCTAGAATAGATGGCATTGTTCCTTGCGCAGTAGAGTCCACGATTACGATCTGCTCAGTTTCGTTAAAGTTGGAGACGTTTCCTTGTGCATCCACGCCACGAGAGAAATAGCGAGTACCCGCGCGGTGACGCGATCGACGAGAGATAAGTGCGAAAGTGAAGGGTTTCCTGTTGATCTCCGTCGCCTTAATCTCTACGAAACCATTAACGAGAGGCAGAATGAAGTTGCTCAACTATAGCCATCAGAGAACAGATGATGACCAACCATTAGTTGCTCTGTACGATCGTATCATTGCGGTGATGAGCCAAGAGAAATAAATAAAATGTATACATACGTCCTGGTCTTTACGATTCCTTGTGTGTTCGATGAACTTTGACTGAAGGTGATAGTTCCAAAAAAACCGTTCATCTGCCTATGTAGAGGCCGTGGGTTATAAATGTGTAGCGATCAGTATCAAATGGCTCAGCAAGACTGTATATTGAAACGTGGATCGTGCCGTCCTGTATCACTTACGCGTTCCCAAACGGGGAGTGTGTTGCCTCTCAACTCGGACTGGCGCTGGACTGTATGGGTCAGTTCATATCCATACGAAAAATGGAACTGGCCCGACTGTAAATGGGAATGCAACAGGGAGATATATGATGCTTCCTCGCCAGTCTATACAGTTCACATGTAACCATGGGTTGGTCCTATCGCAGTGGTTGAGACATCCATGTTCCTCTATCGTTGACGAGCAATTAAGCAGTGAACACGTACCTGTGCCTCAGTAAGTGCCAGATTATTGCGTGAGAATGGAATGATCCTGTAATCCTTCAGCTTAAAAATATCATGTTCACCTATGCGTCCAACTCTATGTCTATCCATAATGACGATCATGTACTCGCCTAGACGATCGATACATGACGCAACTGGTGAGTGCTGGCTTCTGGAAATAACCCATTTGCCCAAGCTTTGATTCCGTGCAGTCGACCTTACCAGCCAACAGACGAATGAACCCAAGGACGCCATAGATCATCATGACCTCCTCATTCGATGGGACTCTTCCTGCAGGAGCTGGTTGTTGTTCGCAGACATGAATAGGTCTGAGGTTAGTATAAATGAGCGCAAAGCCTGAGTGCGTGATAAGAGCAGTAGCGCTCTTCGGCCGTACCGTTCAACTGGACCTGTCCTGTGGACCGTTGAATAACGATGTTCTCTGTAACGATCGAAGGATCATTGTAGACTGGCTCGAGCGTGAACGTATCGTTGCTGATATATCTATTAAACGACAGAGACCAAGGATCCTGATTACTCTCATGTGTAGGTATAGTGGCTTCACGATGACCGACAGGTGTGAAGACTCGGTGCTCGGCAACGTGTTATAACGTGCATTTCAGCCTCGCTCCTCGACATACAGACGTAGCGAATTGTGAATCGGCATTGCTGCTGAGAAGAAAGATTAATGGAGATGTGATGTGCTCAGAGATGAGATGTGCCAGCCAGAAAAGGGGGCTCAAAATGTAAAGACCTACCAAGGATAGTCGCGACTACGTACAACGACACGTTCTGTGTAACAATCAGACCTTCAAGTGGCCAAGGCATTTCCACATCAATAGGCGACGGAACTGAGAGAGAAAGCGTTTTAGGTTAAATACTGTTCCTGTTGCCTCGTTACGGGCTCGAATCAAGAAGTTGCAGGATCTTCGCCCTGTCGACAGTACGCACATTCGTATTAACAAGCACAAGCGGATTAAAGGGAGAAAGCTGACAAAAGAGGGGCGTCGAGCCATTCCATATCGCTAAGAGTGTTGCAAAACAGGGAGAGAAAATGGCAAAGCTGCTTCGATAGCCGGCCCTTTGGAACAATGTCAGAGATGTTGTATTGAACAGAACTATTGAAATTATTAGCATTCAAGACACGCGCCTCCCCTGTTTGAACCAAAGTCTCTACCCAATAAAGCACACCTTATATACCTTCATCACTGAACACTCTCTTTAACTTTTGCAACACCACGCTTCCAGACTTGAACCTATTGTGTTCTCTTAGATGGACCGATTGGCAGTCGAAAGAGGATGACTATTTGAGCGATCCATCCTTTTGTTAGTCTCTCTCGATTCAGAAGATAATATTGTTCCGCAGGGTCTATTTTTCTGTGCCTCAATCATAGACGGAGATACATATATCAGACAATTAATCACGCATCTATCAAGGCACATAACCATGCTTCAATGCAAAACATAACTTTTATCCCTGACCTTGGGTGGCATACGAAAGCCCTGAATGTCCTACAGGCCCTGGCTCAATAGGCCTAGCACACCCAGCACGCCCAGCTCGCACTTTTTTTCTAAGCTATTCCCCACCCTAGTACTGTCAGCACCACTATCACCGCCAGCCAGCAAGCATTGGAATCATCTTCAAGCTATCGACATCCAAGAACGATGCCAGGAGGGCTCCCAAAGTGAAATGGGGACTATGGTAAGATGAAGACGGATATGGAAAGGTTGTTTCAGTGCCCTGGTATTTTATTCTACTAACATTTCAACTAAGGGTTGTAGGACTGAACCAATTGATGCAGGCCCTTGCAGGAACGCGGAACGGCAATTCCAAGAAGGTTATCCTCGAGGCACTGGTCAATTGCTGGGAGGGAGTGCACTCAAGAACGACATCTTCAAGGCGGTCATCGATCCTGACAGCGAGCACAGCTTTTGAAAGACAATATGTGGTGATTGCAAATTAGTCGTTCTGAAGTTCTTGGTAAAAAAAACATTGACGTGATCGTACATTATTTCGTATCGCACCATTTATCCCCCTTGACGCCACTCTTCTATCAGCTGCCATACAAGTCGAAGCCGAAGGAGTGGAGAATCGACCTCTACATATTGCATCTGTCGTCTTTTTTGTTTATCTGCCTAAGTGACCAGGCGACCTAGGATGACCATAAACAGCCCACAATACGTATGTATGTGTAGTGTGGACTAGCGCAGTAGTAGACGGTAGCCCTCTGTCGCATTGTGCCGTGAATCATTCTGGATACCGGCAACTGAACAAGTTCTTGACCATGGCCATGGCCGTGCGGTCAATTAGAAAGGGTGGCTTGGTCAGCAGCCTGGGTGAGGGATTCTCCTGCAGGGACAACAAGCAGGTTGTGTCATATCGGCGACCGAATAAATAACGGCTGTCCGTTGTGATCGCCATTGCCTTTTTCAACTCCTTCTCTCCCCTTTCCATCCATCCGACCCACCAGGAAGAGGAACAGGAAATCCCATCTCCTCCTCCGATTTATCTTGTTCTCAAGCAACCTTCATGCACCCCTGCTTGTAAACACCGCCATCCTCCTTCCCTTCCTTCTTCTTAATACACACACGTTTTAAATCACCCGCAACCATGCCTTTCCCCCTGACTTCCCTTGCCCGTGCCGCCACCGGACCCATGGCACGTCAGTCGACTTTGCTGATGCGCTCCTCCCTAGCTCGTACCACCGCACCTGTTGCTACATTCATGTCGATCCGCAAGGCTTCGTCCAGCGCCGCCACTAAGGACGACCTTCCTGCTGCCAAGGACGCCTTCTTGCAGGGCAACTCGGCCAGCTACCTTGAAGAGATGTATTCTGCCTGGCTCAAGGACCCCACCTCCGTCCATCTCTCGTGGCAGATTTACTTCAGGAATCAATCTCAGGGCATGTCCGCCTCCCAGTCCTTCCAGGCTGCACCTACCATCCCTACCAGCGGTGGCATCCCCTCATTGGTCCCTGGCTCCCAGGCTGGATCGTCCGATGTCATTGATCATCTCAAGATCCAGCTTTTGGTCCGTGCATACCAGGTTCGTGGCCACCACGTTGCCCGTCTCGACCCCCTTGGTCTCAATCAGGCTGATCTGGCTACTGTCTCTCCCCGCGAGCTCGACATTTCCCACTACGGCTTCTCAGAGAAGGATCTCGACCGCACCTTTTCCCTCGGACCCGGTATTCTACCCGGTTTCCTTGACACTGGCAGCAAACAGACCCTTCGCGAGATCATTGATCACCTAAAGACCATTTACTGTAAGTACCATTATCTTGTGCTATCTTGTAATGGCGCTAAGCTGAACTCTATTCCACGACGGATACCCAACATACGTGCTCGACAAACTGTACTATGAGATCATATTCCTTACGAATGGAGAAAGAAAAAATACATGGATTGATACCGGCTGAACATGGGTCATAGCGCGATTATCCTTTTATTCAATCAACGACATTTTACACAGCTAGGCGGGTTGTGCTGGATGCCAGACAAACCAGCACCAATACCACCATCATTGCTTTTATCATGATCAAAAAATACTGACGGTGACCCGAACAATTGCCACTTGTGCTCGCTCTTAGGCGGCTCCATTGGTGTGGAGTACATTCACATTCCTGACCGCGATCGTTGCGACTGGATCCGACAGCGCGTTGAGGTCCCTCGTCCTTACAAGTATTCGACCGAGGAAAAGGCCATGATCCTCGACCGCATGATCTGGTCCGACTCATTCGAGCGGTTCGTCGCCTCCAAGTACCCCAGTGAAAAACGTTTCGGCCTTGAGGGAGGCGAGAGTTTGATTCCCGGAATGAAGGCCTTGGTATGTGAAGCGTGTTTCTAAACTGACGACAGGAACCAAATAATGCGGTTCTCCGATCAAGCATTTCCAGCTAACCCTCTGTTTTTGATCTAAACCAGATCGACCGCTCGGTTGAGCACGGTGTCGAGTCCATTGTTATGGGTATGCCCCATCGTGGTCGTCTCAACGTCTTGTCGAACGTCGTTCGCAAGCCCCACGAGTCTATTTTCTCCGAATTCAGCGGTAACTCTGCCCAGGATGGCTTCTCTGGAGATGTCAAGTACCATTTGGGAATGAACTATGAGCGCCCTACTCCCTCCGGTAAGCCCGTCCACCTTTCCTTGGTCGCCAACCCATCCCATTTGGAGGCCGCTGACGGTGTCGTCCTCGGAAAGACCCACGCCATTCAGCACTACATGGATGACAAGGAGAGAACTCGCTCACTCGCTGTCCTCATGCACGGTGATGCCGCCTTTGCCGGACAGGGCGTCGTCTACGAGACTCTTGGATTCATGGATCTGCCCGCATACTCAACTGGTGGTACTGTTCATATCGTCGTCAACAACCAGATTGGTTTCACGACCGACCCCCGCTTTGCCCGCTCGACGGCTTACTGTACCGACATTGCCAAGTCCATCAACGCCCCTATCTTCCACGTTAATGCTGATGATGTCGAGGCTGTCAACTATGTCCACCAGTTGGCTGCTGACTGGCGCAAGGAGTTCCACACCGACGTTGTGATCGATCTTGTTTGCTACAGACGTCATGGACACAACGAGACTGATCAGCCCAGCTTCACTCAGCCCATCATGTACAAGGCCATTGAGCACCAGACTCCTGCCTTGCAAAAATACATCGACCAGCTCGTCAAGGAGGGCAGCTTCAAGACTGAGGAGATCGAGGAGATGAAGAAGCGTGTCTGGAACATTCTTGAGGAGAACTATGCTAAGAGCAAGGACTACAAGGCCAAGCCCAAGGAGTGGATGACCAGCTCGTGGCACGGATTCAAGTCGCCTGCTGAGTTGGCCACTGAGATCCTCCCCACCTTCCCCACCGGTGCTCCTATTGAGACCCTGAAGCACATTGGAAACACCATCAGCTCTACTCCCCCCGGCTTCAAGATCCACTCCAACTTGGCTCGTATCATGAAGACCCGTTCCAAGACCATTGAGACCGGATCTAACATTGACTGGGCCACCGCTGAGGGCCTAGCTTTTGGTACCTTGCTCTCTGAAGGTAAACACATCCGTTTGGCCGGTCAGGATGTTGAGCGTGGTACCTTCTCGCACCGCCACGCTGTGCTCCACGACCAGGAGACCGACAAGCTCTATGTTCCTTTGAAGAACTTGGGACATGGACAGGCTGCGTTTTCTGTCAGCAACTCTTCGCTCTCAGAGTTTGGTGCCCTTGGATTCGAGCTCGGCTACTCGCTTGTCAACCCCAACTCGCTCATTCTTTGGGAGGCCCAATTTGGAGATTTCGCCAACAATGCCCAGTGCATCATTGATCAGTTTATTGCTTCGGGAGAAACCAAGTGGCTTCAGCGCACTGGCTTGACCATGTTGTTGCCCCATGGTTACGACGGACAGGGTCCTGAGCACTCGAGCGCCCGTATTGAGCGTTACCTCCAGATGTGTGACGATCACCCCAATTACTTCCCCTCGGAGGAGAAGCTCTCTCGCCAGCACCAGGACTGCAACATGCAGGTTGTGTACTGCTCGACCCCTGCCAACTACTTCCACGTCCTTCGTCGCCAAATCCACCGCGACTACCGCAAGCCCTTGATCGCGTTCAACTCTAAGCTGTTGTTGCGCCACCCCATGGCTCGCTCGACTTTGGAGGAGATGTCTGGCAACACCACCTTCAGGCGCTTCATTCCTGAGGTCGAGGAAGACAAGCTAGTCAGCGCTGACAAGATTAAGAAGCATATCCTCTGCTCTGGTCAGGTCTACTATGCATTGGTCAAAGCCCGCGAGCAGAACAAGATCGATGATGTTGCGATCTCGCGTGTGGAGCAGTTGAATCCCTTCCCCTATGACAGAGTCAAGGAATATGCCGACCGGTATCCCAACGCCGAGACTGTCTGGTGCCAAGAGGAGCCCTTGAATATGGGTGCCTGGGGCCATGTTGCTCCTCGTATCCGCACTTCCCTCCGCGAGACTGCCAACCACACCGACAAGGAGGTTCGGTATGCTGGTCGTGAACCCTCCGCTTCGGTCGCCACCGGTAACAAGAAGGTCCACTTGGCCGAGGAGTACGCTTTCTTGGCCGAGGCTCTCACTGGCGAGGCCAGGAAGCCCTCAGATGTCGTTGGTGGCGTCCCAGTCTTTTAAAGAACTTGGCATTTTAGATTTTCTTTCGCATTTTCCTTCCCTCCTAGTACTATCTCCTTTTTGTTTATTTTAGAAAGCATGGGACTGGCTTCACTTCTCTTCCTCTTTCAGTCTCCATTTGAGTCTTTAAGCTAATCTAAACGTTATGATTTTAAACAGTGGATGTCATGCTCTTTATTCAGTCTTTTTTTTGGTTAAAATATAAAACGTTACTGGCGACACGTAACGCATCGTTGAGTCCAGCGATATCGGCGCTCTCAGCAATATCATGTAACCGTGCGAAGAGGGGCATTGAAATTATCTGGAATTGTGTCCTTGGCTCCAGTATTATGGAAAGAGCAACTTTGATCTAAAAATATTAGCATGTTGGATAAAGAATATCATATCAGTATACATGTGTCTGGTCAAGGATTCAAAGGAACGCGAAGGATCAAGCGCGTGCTTACTATAGCGCGCCAGGAAGTCGCGTCTTTCCAATCCATATAAACGCCTATTGCACAGATTAAATCCGCCAATATTATCACATTGATCCGCAGGAGAGACTGGTACTTTCTCAGTGTGTCCCCCAATGGCACGACCGACATGCCCTCTTCTGTCCAAGAATTATGACCGCACGTAGCGCATACTTTCTGGATCTCTCTTAGCATCTTCCCAAGTGTCTCGTGCACGGCTGTTTCCAGCGACGATTCCGGTCCGAATGCCAGAACCAATCCAGCTATGAACAGTGTGAGAGGGTTTGCAACGTCTGAGAGTCCCTGGTACTGCTGTGGCTTCTCTAGAGCCTCAAAATGATTCCTGATCTTTTGGACCAAAAAGTTATTGCGCTGAGCGATCGCCATGCCGATAAGGAACACGAGACTTCTACGTACAGGCAGCTGGTGGGGCCCTGCGGAGCAAAAGATATAGCTCTTCTGCGCGCTCATCCACTGGCTCATCTCCCCCGATTGCGTATGGTCTTTGTTTGATAGATTGCTAGTGCTGCTTTTAGTCGGGTGGTTTTCCAAAAGCGAACAAGCACTCGACACCATGATAGAGAAAAAAATTGCTGTTGAAGTATCTGTATCTGGGGCGGCCCTCAGGTCGCTTCCCACAAAGTTTGTGTGATCAACATCCATGTCTTCCTGATGGTGGCGGTAGTGTTGCCTTCGACTTAATACCCATTCGGTCAGGAGGATGCAGATCCGGACGAATCGCCAATCAGATATTTCGCCCGCCACTCTTGCAAGGTCCTCCAGAACTGGCTGCACAAGCTCTTGCGATTCTGCAAGGTGTCTGTTGGAAGACATGATAGAGAAAAGCGACGAAGGCGATGAAAGGTGCCCCGCGAGAATGTCCTCGCGTGATAGTGAGAATTCAGGGTGCTGTACACTCGCTACTATGACACTGTCCACTAGTTGAACAACATGTCGCTGGCGCGCGATAGACGACACATTGCTGAGCCTATTTAAACAATTTCATAGAGAGAGCATCAGTAAGGCTTGGGAGTATGTTACTCTATCATAAATCCGTCTTTATAGGCCCCTTCTCTTACCGGAGCAGGGCTCGATGACCGCGCAGCGATTGTAGTGTCGGTCCATAGTTTCCCGAGAGCAGCATGACTTGTTCTACGAATGCATTGTCCAGGAGCACAGGCGGCGACAGACTGCTTGTGCCGTTGACATGGATCAATCTCGTCTTTATGGTATATGCCACATCGATGATCCTCTCAGTGAGTGCAGTTGTGGTGGGCTTTGAGACGAGAGGGGCGTATAATCCGGACAATTGACGGTTCCATTGAACCTGCATGAAGTGCAGTAGGAAAGTAAAGGTGAATATTACACTATTCCATTCCACAGGTGCAGTAAAAAATAGAACCAAATAAAATGATGGGTGCCCTACCATGGACAACAGATCCGTCTCCATAAGTGGCTCGCTCAATGACAATACTATATCCTCAAAATCTCTCAATGTCTTTGACAAGTTCCCTATCGTTTCCTCAAGCCTTTGTTGCCGTATCTCCTGCTCCGTGACCTGGAAGAGATCTTCGAAGACCCCCTTCGACTGATCCTTGCTCCTGCCCCTGGTCTCCACATTCCGATCTACATATCCAACTGCGTGCTCCTTCCCGAAATCATTTCTTTTCAACTCACTAGGACACCACCGTCGAGGAATCTGGAACATGTCTCGCATTCGGGCAACGCGCCACTTTAACTGCAGTCTAGCCTTGAAGGTTTCCATTTCCGATGCCTGTCTGCCTCTACCGTGCGTTGACCAACCATCGTTCCATAAGTCCGCTGTCAGTTTTGAATACTTGAGCACGGATTTTGCTATCAAGTCTGCGATCGCCTCGTTGGCCAGTGCAACAGGGTTTCCGCAAAGGCGTGAGAGAAGAGGCTCAAGTGTATGGTATAGCGTCGACGCATCTAGAATCACGCCTTCAACTCGCACGACCCCAGAGGTAGCGGTGTCGATGCTGGCATCGGTTGCTGCAGACTCGATAATGGGTTGGATCCGTTCCAGAAATATGCGCAGCTGGGCCAAGCACAAGGTGATATCCGCCGTAGCAGAGGCGCGCCTATATTGTACAGCCAGAGCGTTCAAACGTCGTTTCATTCCTAGTCAGTGATCTTTTCGTGGCATTCGCATCGCATCGCAAGAGTGTCATCCATCCATAGGTACCGGAACGTACGTGTGTTGACTGCATTGCTCTAGAAATGCAAGAAACTCTTTTGCTTGAGCCTCGATCTCTTGATCCATTCCATTCGAGGCGAGTCTGTTGCAGGAAGATTCCGCCATCTTTACTGTACTATATAGTACAATGACATTATGAATATTGTTCCATGAACGCATCTGAATATAGAATAACAATTTTGAATTGGAGAGGGCAGGGGTAATCAAACATGCCAAAAAGGAGAGGCTGTGCTGCTCGACCAGAGGCGCGTATCGCGCCAGGAGATTCAGGGACACGCTTCGCGAATCACTGCAAGCACTCTTCTTCGGCGATGTGTAAATTGTATGTCAATACAAAGTATTATTGCACAGTATCTATCCTTCATCTATATTGACAGCAGTATCCCTTGCTCCGACGACCTAATTTTTTGGGCACTGCGAGTTCGGACACACAGCTATTGAGGGTTGGTGGATGCGAGGCGAGATGGCCGTGGCCGGCAGAGCGACTCTGGACGGGTCTGATCCGGTATATAGGAGCGCTCGATATTTGCCATGTTTTAGGATCCCACATTGTCCCGATCTACGCAGCAGCGACATCAAGGTTGGCGCATGCAGCTAACAGAAAGGTGCAGACAACACGCGCAGCATAAAACACGAGCTGGCTCTGGTTCTAGGTTGAAAGAGGAATGAATGAGTGAAGGAAAGGAAAGGAAAGGAAAGGAAAGGAAAGGACTTTCGGTTCCTTGAAATACACGTATGCCTCGGACTCACTTGAACGTGAATATCCCATGTACGGCAAAGACGGGTATAAACCTCAGGCAAATATTTGGGATACATACACTTCGTGCAACTCTGTTGATCTGCAAACAGCTGAGGTTTGCTGTGTTCAGCACAAACTTCGGGCCCCATACACGGCTTCAATCTCGGCACCTTGTAACGACTGGAAGGCTGGATGTTCACTGTGTTCATTGATTAGGCAAAGAAAGATATTTCCCAACGTGGTTCTGGAATTGCTTCCATCCTCATGGATTTATTCTGCTTTTACTAGAGCGTTTTAATGCAGTTTGTAGCGGCCTAGGCTCAAAAACAAGTTATGCATGGAACCTAAAGGGCAGAAACAGGAACAGAGGCCGGCTCCTTGTCATTTTCGCTCGAGTTACTCGATGCAAACAATAGGATACTATTCTAGTGAAATTCTACAACGAACCATAAAATTTTGGAGGAAGGGATGGTATTTTTTTTTCTGATCCCCATCCCCCCTTGCGTTCTGAAGAAAGACATCCTGGCGATCCCGTTCTATGCAGCGCTCTGACACGGAATCAGCATCGTTACCTCTGGTCTGATCCACTGCAGCTTTGGAGAATCATTATCTGTTTGAGCGCGGGAGACAAAAGGAGCAACAGGAGCAGTAAGAATAATATCAAGAAGAACAACATTAATATCAAGAAGAAAGCAGCAAGGAGACGATAATAAAGGTCAACAACAGAGGCAGCGATGGTGGTAACAGTAGCAACGACAGGGCAAGTTGATGGAGAACGAGGATCGATCAAAAGCAATAAAGCCAGTAAGGACAATGTTCATTCTAGCAGATGTGATAACTGAAGTGGTGCCAACAATGTCGCGAGGAGAAGGAAGGGAAAGGCGGATTAGCACTAGTTGAATGAGATGAAGCGCGCTTGTATGCATAGCGTCCATGCGACCCTATGAAAAACAAGAACACATCAGAGAACATGCTTGCGTTTTGACTATTAGGTGTTCATTGCAAGGCTCTCTCCATATTCTTATCGCATGTGCTTTATTTGTCATTTTGATGAGTGAAGGGGTATCCTGGTGTTCGGAAGTCGTAGCTATCCAGGTCTATTTTGGCCCCTAGGCATCCGCATCCTCGTCTTGAATAATTCGCAGGAATACCTCCTCCAATGTCGTCTGGCTGAGACCCCAGTCGTCAATGCCATACTCGTGCTTGTGCATCTCAATCTCCTCAAACAGCCGCTGGATCAAACCCGGTGTCGTCTCAAACTCCCAGGACTCGGACGTGACAAACGAATCTAACCTCTTGGCATTTACGGGAAGAAGCGAGGCAATATAACGAGAGGCTCGTTCTGTGTTTTCGGGCTTGCTTGCAAATGTAATCTTGAATCCCCTGCCGTACAGGTCCTTGAGTCGGATCTGGTTTCCAATACAGCGCAACGTACCCTTGGCCATGATTCCAATCCTGGCGCACAGCACCTCAGCCTCCTCCATGGAATGAGTTGTCAGAACGATGGTACGGCCTTGCTTCGCGTTGAAGATGATGTCCCAGATAAGACGCCGGACTGAAATGTCAAGGCCTGTCGTAGGCTCATCCAAGAACACGATGCCAGGGTTTCCAACCAGAGCAATGGCGATTGACAGACGGCGCTTCTCTCCTCCACTGAGTCCCTTAGTCAAACGGTTCTCGAAAGGAACGAGCGAGACTGCATTCATGGAGGCCAATACCGCGGCACTTTCATCAGCAGCAATGACGCCCTTGAGGCGCGCGTAGAAATAAAGATGCTCTCCTACAGTCTGGGAGTAACAAAGAACAGGACATGCAAAATGTTAGAGGCCTTAAGTCGGCTGTCTCCCACATTGGTCATGGCTCAAGAAGATTGCCACGGCTTACCAAATCGTCCCAGAGAATGTCGTGCTGAGGGCAGACACCGATGTTTCGATACACATCCTTGATCTGCGTGTCGAGTTCGTAACCTGCAAGTCGGGCCCATCCTTGAGTAGGTTCGTACAGCCCAGTTAAGATGTGGATCAACGACGTCTTTCCAGCACCGTTCGGTCCAAGCAAGCCAAAGATGGTATCCTTGTCTACAGCAAAGGTGACATTCTTGACGGCTAACTTCTTGTTGGTAGGGTAAATTTTGCGCATGTTCTTCATCACGAGAGGACACTCCGGTGAAAACTCGTCGTGCAAAACGCGTGCTCGTTCCTGCTTCACATCTTCGTCCTCAAACTGGACTTCCTCAGGATCGAGAGGAATTTCACCTTGGACCCTTTCGCGCATTGATCCAGTGTTGTCTTTACGAACCTGGCCTTCGATGTCATCTTGTCCCTTTCTCTTGCCAAACAGCCACTTGTAGGGTCCAGATACAATAAAATGCCAAGGCTGACGGACACCGAACTCCGTTGGGAAGACCTCAGTCAAGTAAAAGGCGAGTAACAAGAAGACAAGCGTCTCGATAATCATTGCAATAATGACCTGAAACACCTCATCCGACGGCTTGAGATCCGACATCCTGTAGGGCTGATAAGTGCTATCGTAACTCGAGCGGTTGATGACCGACAGGGCTCTGTAGAATGCGAATGCAGGCCAGACAAAGTAGCCAATGGGTGCCTGGTTGGTGTCAAAGATAGTCTCAGTCGCAATCGAGACAATCACTCCACAAAGGACGAGCAAGAACACGATCACCAGTGCCGTGCGAGACTTGCTGAAGAAGCATGACAGGAAAAAGGCAAGTGCGATCTGGACGTGGCCCCAGAAAAAGAAAAGGAGGATGAAAACGCCAGGCTGAACCTTAGTGAAAAAAGGCATCCTGAAAGCAACTCCGGCAATGATAAACATCAGCGAAGATAAGATGTGCAGGATATAGAAGTGAATGTAATGGGCAACATAGTACGTAATCGACCTGAGTCCGCTCTATAAACGCACAAATGTTAAACACAGAGTGGTGAGTAAACTGGAGAAAATGAAAGCATGATTGATGAAAAAAAAAAAAAAAAAAAAAAAAAAAATACCATCTTCATCATGACGAGAATACGGTCCTCCTTTTCCTTGACTAGGGTAATCACGAAAATAGGCAGCAGGAACGAGACACCGAATGGATACAGAATTCTTCCGACAAGTGAGGCAATAGGAAGTTCCGCCTTTGACGAGAATAGCTGGGGCATGCCACGGAAGCCATGGGTAATTTTGGTTGAGTTGGTGGTTGGCGACGTTTTCACTAGTTCCGTACAGAAAATGGTTAGTCAACGCTATCAACATAAACAATAAAAGGGAGACAGATAAATACTTACTAATGGCGTCTACAAGGGCCGTGTGTTGCTGCATCAGACGCAAGCCGCGCATAGGGTAGTTGGCTGCGCGCAGCAGACGGACATCCGTGCCAATCTGCAGAGTATAGTCGAATTTCCTGGCAACCGCATCGATAGCGTGGAAGATTAGCGCACCGGTGGGCAGGTTCTGGATCAGAGCGCCGATCTGAGCATAGTACTGGATCAGTTGCTGAGGTGTAGGATTTTCGGCACGGAGCGCAGTCTTGTTCACAAGCGACAGTCCCTCGACCAGGGTTCTGATTTTGTTTGTCAAGGCATCATCGACGTCATAGGCGGATCCAGATCCGGCAGCCTGCTGGTAATACGGCACGGCTTGGAATCCAGTTATCGAGGGGATTCCAGTGTCGGAATTGGTCGTGATATTGGCATAGTAGTGTGTGTCCATGGCGCCAAGAAGTCCAGTACCAAAGGGCTGTCCAGTCAGATTCCCAGATTTTGCATCGATTTGCGGCTGCTGAGGACGCGTTC
Source organism: Gamsiella multidivaricata (assembly GCF_025024155.1). Classification (NCBI taxonomy): domain Eukaryota; kingdom Fungi; phylum Mortierellomycota; class Mortierellomycetes; order Mortierellales; family Mortierellaceae; genus Gamsiella; species Gamsiella multidivaricata. The sequence continues at coordinate 43,646 of NW_026251776.1, forward strand.
CTGCAAGACCACCAGTTTCGTCCGCTACGAGTAGCCATGGGTACATTTGCTGAGTTGTGAGCTCGACAGGCGCCATGAGCTCCTGAGGACCGAGCCATCCTCCTTGTGGTTGAGGTTTGTAGGTGCTGTCTTGATTGGCGCTTGGCGTAGAGATGTTCGGATCCTTGGAATACGGGCTGGAGAAAGGGTAGTCCTTCTCGAACCACCAGACACAGCTGTCTGCAGTGATCGTTGGCGATGATCCGAAGCCAAGCTGTCCTGTGATAACATACCAATTGACATGCTTGATTATTGCATCCGATTTAGCGTTGGGAATAGATGAGCCGGGTGAGGTGGGGAAATTGACTTCCTCTTTCGAGAACTGAGGGACGAGAGGGAAGCCGCGAGGCGTCATGGCATCGACATCCGAGCACAGCAAGTAATCTGTAAAAAGGATACAGGGTTAAAAGCTGGTGGTACATGACTGGAAACATTGGATAATTTGGTGGCAGGGACACTTGAAATTTAAAATGCATCGGACGCTCGGGACAACATACCTGAAGGGTTACTGAGGTTGTTGATCAGACTGGTAATGACAATGCCCATGGCACCGGCGATCACGACCATCAGGATTGGGCACAGACCAATGCAGCAGACATTGACGAACACTTGGCGACGCTGGTATGACAGCGTTTTCCTTCCCTATATATCACATTTGACCAAAGGGAAGTCGAGCTGAATTAGTGCTTATTGTTCTACAGACCATTGAGGTATTGCTCGCGTAGAAAGTAATAATTTTTAGCTTACCAAGGCTCGGTATTGGAAGGACTTGCGTCCAGTTTTTGGAGAGTGTTCTAAATTCTGGTTCGTGACATTATAGACGGCGCCCTGGTTGCTACTGCTGCTGCTGACTGTTGCCGGATAAGGAAGAGGCGACCGATCGTGCGTGAGAAAGAGAAGGATTGGATTGGATTGGATAGGATAGTATCAGCAAACTGCAATTGTTCCTGAATTGCTGCCCGAGTCGATCATATCCATGCATTAATGAGCACTAGTGAGTTAGCTGACGCATTCTGGCCACGAAGGACAGATGCGTTGGCCTCACAGTATTGTAGGCAAGCACCTTCGTCTTGGGCAATGGCGGAGGGGCTGCTGTGGCCCTTGGTGGCGTCCGTCATGGGCCGAACCAAGCAAGGGGACTCAAAGAGGAAAGAGTAGACAGTTAAAGATGGCTATGGTCCGCAAGAAGAGGGAAGGGAGAGTGTGAGGGATGAGAGTGAGAGTGAGAATGAGAGTGAGAATGAGAATGAGAATGAGAATGAGGATAGAAAGGTGAGGATGAGAGGAGAGGAGGAGCGAAGAGGAGCGTAGAAGATAGACAAATGAATCAAATAAATGAAAAAAGAAGGTTGGGCCTGACAAAAAACTTGTTTGTCCTGTTGAGCGATACCTGGGCTTTGTCTCCTCTCGCTCACTCTCGCTTGCGCGCGATCACACAAACACGCAACACGCATTTCCTCTCCAATTCGCAATTTCCTTGTCGCAGAATATGAGCTCAAGGGCCCAAGGAACATCGATGTGTCTTTCCAGTCTACATACGCCATTGTTGCCCAAAAGAACAATCTACAGGCAACGATAACCCCCCATTTAACCCGGTATAACGTACGTGGCTACAATTCTGTTCGACCTCGAGTATGCAGGAACATTACTCCCCCTAGGCTATTGCCAAGGGTGTGCATGCTGCTTTACAACAACAAAAATGCCGAACGTTGTACATGTACCTGAACCGACCCATTCCTATTTCCATTTGGTGCAAATCTCCGCTTGGTCGAAACTCCAGAAGGACCGACCACGATGCAATGGATTAACCTTATTGCGCCAAGTATTTTCAGTAGGCAAACAAACAAACAGACAAAATCGACCTCTATATTATACGCTGCGCATGCTTTGACGTTTACAAAGCATCGACCATCGCCCCATATCGGCACTCGCCAGCAGCGAGTTTGGTAACATCACCTTGTAAACTGGAAAAAATATACCTTAGATCTCACTCATCCACTGCACGCGTCGCCCGCCTTCGTGGATCTACAAGCGATTGTCTCGACTTCCTACGCTGAAAAGGTCCTCCTATGAAGTCCTTGATCAGATCGACCAACCTGTATACTGTGTAATAAAGTACGGAATAGCATGAAGGACTGCGACGCGCACTTTACGACGGAGCGCAGCCAGCCGCTCAAAACCTGTGATCCAACTTTTTCAAATAGCCAGAGGCTCGCTCTTTCTTGTTCAAATAGCAATCTGTGTATTAGATAAAAGATGTTCTGTACAAAAAAGTCGATGCCGGTCTAGAAGGTGCTAACTTAAGCATGCTGCCAGAAGAAGCCAGTGCTTCCAATCATGGCCACCTTGTCTAGCTCTGCCATTTCGTCATCCGAAAGACGCCAGCCAAGGGCCATGGCGTTCTGTCGCGCCTGTTCGGGATTTCTTGCACCCCCTAGTGGGATGGTGCCTTTGCAGATCGTGTAGTTGAGAGCCACTAGAAATTAAACAGTTCTTTTTAGCTGTCCATCCTTTCACTCACAGGCCATGTATTGCATAGCGTAAAATAAGACGTACCAGCTGTCATAGGTTTGTCATGCGCCTTGGCGATCTTTTCCATAACGGACAACAGGGGAACGAGCTCCGTCATCGGATAATTCGAGAACCTTCGTCCTGAGGGTGGAGGGTTTTCAGCAGAGTATTTCCCGCTCAGACGTCCCATGCCTAGTGGAGAGTAGGCCAAGACAGCAACCCCAAGCTCGTGGCACTTCGCAATCAGACCCGAGGTTTCGGGATGGCGTCTCAGCAGCGAGAACTCGACCTGATTTGAGGCGAGCTGGATACCGTGCTTGGCCAGTGCGGCATGCATACGAACCATCTCGTCAATCGAGTAATTTGAGACACCAACGGACTTTACCAGTCCCAGCTTGACGGACTCGGCGAGCGCATCCCCTGTTGTTTATTACATCATTAAAAAACGACGTAAGGATGAGAGTCACTCCGGTGCAGTAGGCATCTGATCCCAAGATTCCGCGGCAGATCTTACCAAGGATTTCAATTCCCCTCAGAGAGACGGGCCCGTGAATCTGAAGCAAGTCCACGACATCGACACCTAACCGTTCCATCGAGTTCTTGAGCGCATTCAGCAGCGAGGTGGGGTATCTGCGTTCGTTTTATTGCAGAAGCGATAAGGAATCATGACGAAACAAGACAGCTATGCCCACTTCCCAATGACTCTTTTTTCAGTTCCTTACCTCAGTCTCCAAGGAAATGGCATGAACTTCGTGGCAACAATAGGGATAGGCTTGCCCTCGGCAGAAGATTTCTTTAGCAGACGGCCAATGATCCTTTCAGACTCGCCCCTGCCATAGACCTCGGCGGTGTCAAAAAAATTGATCCCCGAATCATCTTGAAGAGCGTCCCATGTAGCCGCTAGGTCGTCAAACATCTCGGGTTTGTAACCCCATGTGGAGTCCTATGTTGAACAAGTAATTATGTCAATTATTTCCGTGTGTGCAACCCAAGGCCATGTATGACCTGCAGCTGCAGGCAGATCCGATACAGCGGATGAGAGTTTTTAGCAGTTGATCACTTACGCCCCATGCCCAGGTGCCAATAGCCATTGGAGATACTGAGATGGCGCCTCCTAAGGTCAGCCTCGTCTCTTTGGTAGGGACGCCGTCAACATATATTACGCCTGCAGCATGGGGGTTACCAGCTGCAGATCCTTCAGTAGTTGCCATGATAGTGGATTGAGATTGCTTTTCAAGCGAGTGTAAATGTTGGCTGTGTGTGAGTAGTGGAAGCGAGGTTGGAGGCAACTTTGTGAACAAAGGAGAATGAGAGGAATGAGAGCGAAATGAGGAAAGGAATGCGAACAACGCGGGCGGAGGAGTCCTCTTGAACATTTTCGCAATTGCGCTAAAAGGTCAGTAAAGCAAGGGACCCTTACTCATTTTCGATCGAGGCTAAAGCGCCCTTTATACTTTATACTTTATACTTTATACTCGGGAAATACGTAAACCCGCCCTTTCAATCTTCGATCATTGTTTTCTGTGGCAAAGATGACGAGGTCGAACGCTCGGTTGTCTACAAGCAATCGCGCTTGTGCGACGGTGCTGCAGATGTCTTGCCAGACACCAAAGCATTGGGACACGACTACGAAAAAGGAAAAAAAGGCGCGTCTACGCACCATGACACCAGCAGGCGTTGCTTGGATGCTATATCGAGAGGGCTCCTTGCCAAGGTGCGATAATCTACACAGGGAGGGGAGGCCGAATTGGATTCAGCGCCCCAGATACTTTTTGGCAATGCAGGCATGCCACAGGCTGCATTGTCCAAGCCTCGGCTTGGACTGTCAGCCGGCCGATAGTTTCCTAAAGATAGCTAGCAAAAGGCCCCCTATTAAATTAATGTAAAATGAGGAACCAAATACCTATGATGCACTTTCTGAGTCGCATGGCTTCTAATACTTGAGCTAGGGCCCAAAACCGCTACCCGATGGGTCCTCTTCTAGTCAAGATCAGGGCCAATATGAATTATATCCTCCTCCCTCTCTCCCTCTCGTTCAACACCACCTTTCCCTGGAGATGGTCCACCAGGCGGCTGTCTGCTCTCCTCCGCGCCACCGTCGTAACCTCCTCTTGGGGCTGCTGTCTCACAAAGCCCTGGACCTCACCTTCTACCTGGACCCCGGCTTTCTTCATCCTCGCGCATATGCCCTTGGACTTTTCCCATGCCACTGTGGCACTACATCGCTCTTTCCATAGCTCCTCTCGGCCAAAAGCCACAATTCGTTCTACAAAACGTTCAACCAGGTAAGCCGCAATACTCTTCGACGTCTTCAAGAGCAGCGTTCAATCCGTTGTTAGGGACTTTGATACGAGTCCGTGATATATGTCCGTCGTTGTCCAGAGCCTGGCAGGTGGTGCTGCCTGCTGTACGTTTTCTTGACTGCCCACTCCTTCTCCCTCCTCCTCGTGGACATTCTCTCTGTCCTCGTCACCATGGTAAGGCACACTTGGCATCTGTCAGTGGTATACAGATTCGGCTTCCACCTGTGCATGTACTGCGTGGTTGGCAGCATGCCATGGATTTTCTTGTTCCTGTAGGACCGATGGTTGCAATCTGTAAGGCTGGTGAAAAAACCCCCTGGCAGATTTTCTCATGTATAATAGCAAGACTGGATCGCCACTCCACTTCTTCCCATTGCTGAATAAATTGTTTCGTTCGTTGACAAGTCTATGCATGATGTTTTCTGGCTGCAGACTGGTGCTTGATCAGTTGACGTATGTCGTCCTCTGCCGGCTGACCACAGAAGGTCGCATGTGTCTTCATGCTCGTGAAATACTGCGCGTTCAGTTGCCATGGCCGTCGCCCGCTGTTGTGTGCCTTGTCCGCCAGATCGTCAGCGGTCTCATTTCCAGTATCGCCACTGTGTCCTTTAATCCACTGAACCTCTACTTTGCTGCCCTGCTGCACGTACGCCTCGTAGATCACGGTCCACCAGTTGACATATGCTGCTCTCAGCCGCCATCGTGGAGTAGCTGTATGTCAATTCTTGACTAACGCCGCAAACTGTTGGACCACTGCTCTATTGTCGATATGAGTAATGGCATTGCGATCCGGGGGACAGCACAGAATTGTAGAGAGCAGACCCACCAGCTCTGCCTTGGTGGATGGTGCCTAGTCCGTCGTTGTACCACAGATAGTCGTCTGGAACGAGCTGCCGACGCATCGATAGACACTACCGAACGATTGGCTGACTGTGGCAGAGCTTCAGTGACCCAGATATATATTTTTTTATTGACGCCCACAGCGCGCCTGTGGCCTGGGGGGATCTGGGAGATATCACGTGAACTGAGGAACGTCTTGTTTTTGTGATGATGTTGCCTTGACCAAGGCACCTTGCCATCGTCTGCTCTCTATTCTTGTTCGCGACAACAGCACTCAACACACCCCTGACACGATAAAGATGGCGCTCAGGGAAGAAAACTTCGTCGTCCTTCATTCTGGATCATGGAATACAACGGCAGGAATCAATGTCGTGGACACCAATAAGCTGCCGATCGTGGTATGGCATTTTCTACGCCTCGTGCTGGAGGTGCGCGTGAATGCCTTAACAGAAAAGAAAAGGAACTCACTCAGCTGATGAATTGAACTCTCGAAATTGATAGACGATACGTTCCTCGGTTGGAGTCAGGACCGTGATGCCAGATCCTAGCGACTTAGCCGAAGTAGAACTGACATCAAAGGCGACTGAGACTGGGACAGAAAAGGCAGTCGTGGCAAATGCCGAGAGTGTGGAGAGTGCGGAAGGTGCAGAAATCAAAGTCGAGAAGGCGGATGAGGAGGACGAGCGGGCTGCGGAGACTCAGGAGCAGACAAAGGAGCAGGAGAGCAGCAAGCCACAAACGACTTATTACTGTGGTAGCGCCTTGACTGAGGCCATTCAGCAATACCCAGAAGCAGAGCTCTCGGTCTCTTCACCGATCCAAGATGGCATCGTCAAGGATTGGGCCGCTATGGAAGCCCTCTGGTATGTCCTGGAGATATAATCTCGTCTTCGTTGTCGGAGGAAAAGAGATCGCATTGAGCATGTCATCATGATCGGCTAACTGCAGGTTGAATCGATCCTTGTTTATTGATAGGCGCCATGTATTGTTCAGGGAACTGGGAATCAAGCGCTCAAGGAATGCGTCGCCAGTGCTGATGGTGGTTCCCACAGACTGGACCAAAGAGGAGCACGAGCGGATCACACAGATCTTTTTCGAGAACTTCAATGTGCCTGGACTTTATCTTGCGGAGGCACCGTTGATGACACTTTATGGATGTGCGGCTGTCACAGGTCTGGTCATTGACATTGGGCACAACAGCACAGGTAATGGGCTCGATATCATCGACGTGATATTGCTATTCTATACCGGGCTTCTAATCAATATGTCAATTCCACATTCCCTCATAGAAATTACACCTATTCTAGACACTCAGATCCAACACAACGCTATCCAGACCATCCCATTGGCAGGCGCGGATTTCGATGCGTACTTTTTGCAGCTTCTCAAAGCAGACAGCCAACTGGTGCGAGAATATGGCGAACCCTTGGACTCGGAGTTCGCTAGACATTTGAAAGAGTCGGGTGTGTGCCAGGTTCTAGGCAGAGACGAGAAGGAGAGCAAGAATAGGGCTCAGGCTGAATATAACGGAAAGAAGGTAATATACCGTTACCTTTATAAAGGGACACCATTATATGCGTGTTCTGGTTAGTCTTGGTCGTTGATCGTACTCTTGTTTGATCGTTTAGTTTACTGTTGGATCCGCACGGTACAAGGCATATGACCCATTGTTCAATCCAGATTTGATTGGGAAGCGTGTACTCAACATCATCGAGGCAATCCACGCTGCTCAGCTTGGATGTAAGGCAGAGAAGCGTCAGTCATTATGGGAGGCAATCATTCTTACTGGAGGATCATGCCAGATTAAAGGTGCGTCTGTGGTTCAAAGGATAAAATGTCGTGAGTGATATGCAAATTTGTTGTGTATCTAATGTGGTGAAACATTGCCCATATAGGTTTACAAGCGCGTGTCCAGGCTGAGATTGAGGAGTCATTGACAGTATCTGAGAACTTTGGGGAGTTTCAGGTTCGGGAAGTCAAGTTCTTGAAGATCCCTGATTATTTCCCAGAACTCAAGGACTCAATTGTCCATGCTGGATTCCTTGGATCGGAGATCGTTGCCAAGGTAATGTGGGCTCCCAAAGTCACCGCTTTCTTCAGCTCCACATTGATATTGACACAGTACTAATATGGGCGTATTCCTTCCTTGGACACTTGAACATGAATAATATAGTTGATCTTCCCGGACCCTCGAAACTACATCAACAAGGTCGACTACAACGAGAGCGGTCCCAGTGTGGTTCACACAAAGACGTTCTAAACTTTTTCTCTGTTCAAATAAAATGAGCAAATCTGCGCCACCAAATTTGGTACAACAGAGTTTTGGTTCGGCCTTAATCCTCTTTTCACTCTTCTCATCGCTACCAAAACTCATCTCCATGGACATTATTCGCCACCCTCTCGAGACGATTCAGGATCTGTTCAGTATGCCTTCTGTTGTCCTGGACCGCAAACAGTTACGGAATTGCAAGATCTTTTGCTGACTGCGTATCGAACACTTCACCCCGTCAACGAAATAGACAAGAACTGGAAAAAGGGGCAGTTGACCGAGAAGAATGAATTTGGGGTAACAGAGCACTTTCAGGACCTTTTTGACACCCGGGAAAAACTGTTGAAGGTACAATGGCACAATGGCAAAGAAAGCTCCCTTAAGATCATTGCAAGGAAGGCCTGTGATAAGAATTGAGTATCATTGCTCATTAGAAACGGCATTCATCCATTCCGTATGCTATAGATCCCGTTGCTTAATGCCGAGTCGATCAGGACCCTGCCTCTCAACTCTCTCGTGAGATTTCGCTGTATGATCCAGGATACTGAGCTTTTGCAGGAAGTTGCTTTGTTTGCCACATGTGCAATTTCTCTTCCTAACGGCGAAGAGGTAGGACCCGACTTTTTGGCAGTTAGATTATCGATATTGTTCCCCTGACTGACATACCACGTTTACTTTCACAGAAACTGGTTTGCTTTAGATATTCAGATGGACCTAAGAAGGAAGATGTATGTCATGTTAAGCACAATAGTATAGGGACATGTACAAGGAGACAGGCTGGGATCAAAGGACATGGTGCTGATTTTATATTGCTTTCGATGCATAGACCCGGATTATGGATCCTACTCAGAGCATAATGGACATCAGGAATAGCTACTACTGCGTCTCAATCCCAGGGGAATCACAATGGGTCAAGGATTATGACCGATCAAGGGACAGTGCCTTAGATGTAGCACTTCAAGGTACGGTGAGACACCCTTTGAAGGTGATGGATGACTTTCGACGCTAAACCTACACTAATATCAACACTTTGAATTGCATATTGACAGATATGGACCTTGAAGATTCCACATCGTCTGGAAATGTTCCAGAACGTTACCCATTTCAGGGCATCGATCACTTCGCTGTAGTCGTCAAAACTCACTCGTCTGATATATCCGTCGGCGTAACAGACACGGTGGAGGTTATTGGCGTTCTGGGCGCTAGCGATAACCTGTAAGGTCAATACTCAACCGTGTATTATGATGAATGAGCACTAGAAACGCTGTTAACATCTTTGTGTGTCCTCCTCCAGGTTGTATGGAGATTCCTTTGATTTATTTGAGTCGTCCCGCGCCCCCAGTATCCCGACTGTTCACGCCATTCTCATGCGTAAGGTCGAGGATCATGGACACCCAGAGCTTAGTCTGACTGGTCATCCTGAAGCGAGTGACTTACAGCATTATGTCAAGGAAGCGGAAAGCATCAGAAAGGATCTGATCCAATATATCGCCTCAGCCGTTCATGGAGATCAACTAGCCGCTGAGCTGGTCCTCCTTCACTTTTTGGCCAGAGTGTACGTATCACTCAAAAACATATGCCATCTTTCCTCCTGAACGCGAATTCGACGAAGGTGTAGCGTTTGTCATATTGATCTAATCCGCCATCATCCTGTATTTCATAGGTATTCGAGGCCGAGTGGAACCGTTCTTGGAAAGTTCAGCTTGAATCTCAGGACTTCCTCTGCCAATCCTTCGGTTTTTCAAGATCTTGCCCGAATCATGAAGAACATCCTGCCCAAAGTCCATGCTATACCGATGAACCTTGAGAACCTGAACAACAGTTTCTTCTTCCCTCGAGGCGATGAGCAACTCCTTTCAGGAGTCCTTCAAGTGACACGAGGAACGGCCATGATCCTAGATGAGACTGTCATGGAAGAAGGCACATTACTTGATAAGGGTATGCACTCATGCAAGACTACCGTGCTGAAGTCTACATTCGCTATTTCCATTCATGAATTCTCATCGTACGTGCCTTGTTTCCAATCGTAGGTTTAAAGAACTTGAAGGCAGTATCGGACGTCAGCTTGTACCAAACGCTAAACTACGTTTTCCCGTTCAACGTCCTGGAGTTCCAGACTGATATTTCCCTATTGATTGTCTCACATGGCAACTCACTTGTCCCAGTAATCCAACCCTGCCTCTTTTTTTTTTTTTTTTTTTTTTTTTTTTTTTTTTTTTTTGGCGGGAAAAGTGCCTGAGCTGTAAACATGCGGTAACACTAACAGAATAACTTGTGGTTAGGTGGATTGTGCTGTCACACTGAAATCCGAGTCTTCGGTCGAGCTGCTGACAGAGCTCACTCAGGAGCAGTTCGCATCGTTCCGCAAATACATCAGCATCTTCCGCCTCACGGAATACACGCTTCCAGAGGAGATGGCCAAGGTATCGCTGAGATTGTCAATATGCATGTGTATTTATTTTACGGATTCCAGTGTTTGGGATTGTCAGCTAACATATATCATTTTTATTTCCCGTTTTCCCGCGCTTTTCTCTTCGCACTCGAAATAGGAAATCGAGACGGAGTTTATGGAACAGCGCAAAGCCGCGACAGCAGCTGGGACCAGCCTTATAACGCCCAATGAGCTCGCGTTCAGGATCTCCCTTGCAAGGTAAACAGTGCCTCCCTTGTTTCTCCTGTGTTTTTTTTTTCCCGCGTCTTTTTTATCCTTCCGGGGAAATGCGAAAAATGATAAACTCACCTGGTCATTTACACGATCGATATATGTTGTTTATGTGCCGTACTAAGCTGACCCTTACTGGCTTTTCCTTTTCCTTTTGTACATTTCGTTGTCCCAAGGCTCGTGGCATTGAGTAAGGGCGAGCAGACATTGACGAAGCAAAGTTGGGACCATGCGGTGTCCTTGTCGGAACAAATTAAGGACAGAAGCAAGCAGTAGCCATCGCCATACAACCTATGCTACGGGTATTCAACTACGGCGGCAGTTAGACAATCGATACCGAGTTGCGCCTGCGATAGCTGCAGCAGAATAGTGCATTTTCGTACGATTGGCTTCTTTTGTTCACCCTCCCGATAATAAAGTGTTACACTGAGACGTATTGGCACATTAGACTGCTGAGCAAGGAATGGTTCCTTTTTCAGCCTCTGTGGTCAACTCATGGTCAAATGACCCACTGTAAAGTGAGTGTGTAGGCCGCATGAGCACCTCATTTGCAGCCCAGTTCGGCTTATGATGTTGCGGCTGTGGTTGTGGAGTCATGCCAGCTAGAAGCGTAGCTCCTTGGTAACATAGTTACACAATTTGTGTATGTTCATGCGTTGAAAATGGCCAGTTTTGCGAACTTCCCCCTATCCACCGATCCATAGAGAAAGGGTCAGAAAACAAAGAAAAAAAATAGCCGCATCTGGGGACGGGCGTACCGCAAGAATAGAATAAATATTCAATTAAAAAAACGCATAAGGGCATCCTTGTACACCTACAGCGTTTGTCCTCTGGTCGCTCGCAGCAAGCTAACTCGCTCCATCGGCGTTTGTATATTTTGTAACATACAAGCATGAGCTACTGAGCATATGATGTAAAAAAAAAAGGAGTGATCTGAGAGGCGATACATTATTGGTTTTTTTTCTCTTGCAATGGTCGATAGGGTCTTTGTTACATAGACTAACACATGCGGACTATGGCACAGTGGACATCTATCGCTACACGAGAGAAGGGGGCAAGAAAAGTAGAGAGTAAGGAGCTACAGCAGTTGCTGCAGCAAGAAGTGTATGAGGATGAGGATGTATGCGTTTTTTTGTTTTTTTGTTTTCAGGAACAAATCGCAAATTGACCGATGAACAGATAGACGCATGGCGCATGACAGGCGACAATGTTATTTTGCCCGACAGTGCGAAAATGAGGGACAGAGCTGCAGTGAACTCATGAATCGACTTCTCTATACAAGGCAGTCGACCCTGATACACTTTCTCATTTATCCAGTTCTATCCATTGCCAACCAACAATTGCAAGGCCAGTCAGTCAGTCAGCCAGTCAGTCAATGTCTTCAACCTGGTCTTTGTCCCTTGATTTATATGGAAGCTATTCTAGTCTAGAGTTGGTCGACGCTTCTTTTTTCTTTGTGCTTCATTCATTGTACTGCGACGGAGTGCACGCTGCTGTTTTCAGCAAGGATGGATATTTGTTTGCATGCATGTTTGTTTGCTGCTTGTTGTTGTTGTTGTTGTTGTTGTTGGGTGTGTAGCGTTACTCTGCGGATCCATAGATTCTGTCATCCATGGCAGTCTGTTGTATATGTCTCTCTGTTCTCGTCCTTAGGTCCTCCCGTCTTTTTAGGGCAGAGCTCAAGTATTGGTAGAATATAGTTTATGATATGGAATACGTATAGCGTTTCGCTAACTGTTTTTTATGGTTCTGTGCTCCATTGGCGCCCCTTCCGGTGCTTTAAACTGCAGCTGTTGGTTGTCTTTAGACTGTTGGTAATGTTGGTGCTGTTACAGCTGGCTCCACAGCTCTCCATGTTTTGTATACAACAGTCAGTGCCCCGATTCCTCAGGATATCTGTTTTGCCACCTTTCTCCTTTCTCTTCCCCTTCTCGTTCTTGTCCTCCAACTCAGGCAATTACAAATCCATGTCCGTCATCACCATCCCCATTACTGCTCTTCTCCGCCCTCCTCTTCCTCCTGCTGATCATCATCGCTTTCGCCTTGACACTTCAACCAAACCTCCTGTTTGACAGATAATATTGAGACGAGCAAGACTGAGACTTACTAGACCAATACTTTGTCCCGGATCCTGTTTGTGGTCCCTGATTCTGCCCTGACCCCGGCCCTGTAGCCCACATTTTTCTCTCGCACTTCACACCTCACGCCCCACACCCAAATCGCAACCTCGAATTTCCACCAAATATCCTTTCAGAACACTGACCGATTCCACGTCGCACCGACGAACGGCTGTCGCTGCCATGGAGACTGGTGGTTTCCACGGACAGCAGCCCAGTGCGGCTGTATCCGATCCGGACGACTCCCCCTTCCACGAAACCTCCAGCTCCAGCACGACCATACCCGCGTCCACTCGTCGATACTCGGTCGCAGGCGTGATACGCTCCATCTTTCACGCAGTCCTCGTACAGGACACAGAACACCTCGATCACGTCCTCACCAGTCTCTCACTGGATCCTAACAAAGTCCGGGACAGAGAAGGAAAGACCATGTTAATGGTTGCTGCGACTGAAAATAAGCACCGCGTGTTGAGATATCTCTTGGCTCTACCCAACATCAATGCGAATCTGCAAGGTAAACCCGTTGTTCATTACTATTTGGCATCATCCGTCGTAAAAGTGCGTCTAGTCAATTGACACCTCTCAGGGCTTGCCTGTAAATATATTAATCATCCACACTCCATCATATTCCGGCCTCCTTTTTCTCTTTTGCTTTTTATACCTGCGCAGACGATGAGGGCGAAACCGCACTATATCAAGCCGCAGCTGCTGGCTCGACCGAGTGCGTGCAGTTACTGCTGTTGGCTGGTGCGTCCGCTAGTCGAGGAAACGAGGTAAGGCCAACGGGAAATGAATTATGAGCTGGCACGTTTTGTTGTTCCCGGCGGCTAGATCTTCCTTCCCATCTATTCCCCTTCATACCTTACTGCTTGTTTGCTTGTGTTGTCTGTCTGCATGATCTCTCGAGTACTCATCATACGTAAATCGGTTATTGTCTTTCCCCCCTAAATGCTAAATGCTAAATGCACATCCAACCTTGTTTTTTTATCGTGTCCTCATTTGCTCTCTTACATGAATGTCCCATACCAAACATCCCACAGGAAGCGATCACACCCTTGATTATCGCCTCGTACAACGGTTTCGTCTCGATCTGCCGCCTACTCATCTCAATTGGCCATGCTGATGTGAACCAGCAAGACAACACTCAAAAGTCCGCACTGCTCCTTGCATCTTATGCTGGCCACGTGGATGTCATGGCCGAGTTGCTGGACCATGGCGCGTCCCTGAACACCCTGGACCAATACGGATGGTCAGCCCTCATGCTGGCAGCCTATGCAGGCAAATTAGAGGCTTGCAAGCTGCTGCTGGCACATAATGCCGACCCATACATCAAGACCGCCAACGGCAAGGATGCACGCAGTCTCTCCTGGGATGCAGGCCACAAGTCCATCGCAGTGTACATATCCAAATTTTTATCCCGACGCAGCAACGTCCCCGCATCCTCTTCAGGACAAGGGCCGAGTATGAGCTCCCGGGGCCTGATCCAGCAAATATCCCCTACAGCACCGAGGTCACCTTCCAGGAGGACACACTCACCAGCACCCTCCTTGCCCTCTGTTCCTGAGGAAGGACACGAAGACATCACCTGCGGCACTCAACGCTCGTCCTTTTCCATACAGAACAGCACCATCTCTCATCAGTCCATACTATCCTCGCGCCGCCACTCCCGCCGTCCACATCCACTATTGATCCCCCCTGCGCCACCAAGGGCCGACGAGGAGCCAGTCTCGCCTATACCAACCGCCATGGCGTCGAGCCACCTCGTAGATATGTTTAACGCCCCTCGCGAAAACTCCTTCGCGGAACCCAGTCTGGACGGGACGTCATCTGCATTTGCATCTTTGACGCAGGAGCGAAGCATGCCCGAAATACTTTCAACTGTAGCGCCCACATCCGCTGCTGCCGAGGCAGAGAAACTCGAACACAGAACAATGCCGTCCCAGACTTGGATGCCAACTCTGATATACAGCATCTACAGACACGGCCTCATTCCTCGATATGGTTCTAGGCGCCTTCTCTATTTCTCCGAAAACCAGCCCGAGGTCCAGCCTGAGGTAGCAATTCCAGTGCCGGCAAACCCCAGTACATTGATCCAGCAGCGTTTTCGGCCTCATCGACTTTCCAATCACAGCCATTCGGAGCGTGTCAAGGAAAAGGACATGGAGAACGAGCTCAACCAACGACTACTACGACGCCATCAAATGGTAGAAAGATCCAGGAATTCGAGTTGGGTAGCATTAGCAATGGCCATAACTATGTGCTGTCCCGCTAGAGTTCTTCCAAAGGCATGGAGCAAGAGCAGACGTCAGGATTGGCGCGAGAAAGTGGCCCTAGGCGTCTTGATGACAGGATTGTCGGTCTTGTTCGGCTTCTTGGCGTTCGGCTTCGCCCTGCTAACTTGCAGGCCCCACTTGATTCAGGACATTTCCATGCTCGACTTCAATGGGCGCTATGGGAACTCTAGTAGAGCAGTAGAATCGGGGAGATTTGCGGCGATACGCGGCCGGATCTACGACATCGGCAAGATTTTTTCGGATGGGCATCACCCCCTCGCTGCTGGTAGCAACATTACTCAAGCGACCTTCAGCTCGTTCTTGTCCACGCACTACGACACCGACATTTCATTTCTGTTCCCACCCGCGGATCTGGTCCAGACGTGCCATTACTTTGGTGCCGCCACCAGTTTCGGAAAATGTTCGCCTGCGGGCAGTGCGAGCATTAATCATTGTCACCAGTCTCAGGCGTCGAGAGATTTACTACGGGGCGTTTTACGCGACGACATCCGGGTGATTTACAATTGGGCGGATATTCAAGATCAGATTGCTCGAGGACGTGCCACATTTGTATACGACGGTTCTGTGTTTGATGCGACGGACTATTTGGCCCAATTTAACTCCTCTATAATGATAGAGGAACGAGTAAGGATGGATTGGATCCGTAGCCTCGTGGGCAGAGATGCTACGCTCATGGTCCAGAGGCAACCTGACCACAAAGAGATCTCCAAGTGTTTTGAGGGGTTCTTTAGAATCGGGGTTTTGTCTGGACAACCCAGCGGATGCATAGCGTCGATCGTGATCAACATTTTAGCACTAGCAATGCTCTTGTTGATCACCATAATGCGATTGGCGTCGGCACTCATTTATCGGTGGATTTTTTCTCAACCTTTGCTCAATAATGGCAGGTCCAATGTGGCTACAGAAGTCGGAACAAAAGACCAGAACCACGTTTTGATGCTGGTAATTTGCCCGACAGGCGAGACTGAGGACCGTATCAAGGCCACGCTCAATTCACTCGTGTTGACCGATCATGAGGACAGCCGCAAGATGTTGCTTGTTATCGTCGATGCCACTAGTAGTGATGGGGAACCTTGCCAGGCATCGAGTTCTTGTTTGGGACTCATGGATACATCCTTCATGAATAGTTCGGACAACGAAAACGCCGTACGTGGAGGCTTGGGGCCGGAACGGGAGGTTGACTCCATTGCGCTCGATGACATTCAATCTGATAGCGGCGGAGTAATCGATGACGCGTCAGTGGTGCATTCCGGTCACTATGTGATTGACGCTCGAAGAGTCCCTTACATCCTAGTCATTCGGCCTCCGCGTGATCATCTATCGCAACCGCACCACGGGAACTGGGAAAAGAAGAAGTTGGTGGTCCGATGGCTACACCGCGTTTGCTTTAACCAGCCCATATCGGCTCTGGAGTACGACTTATTCGAAAGAGTTCGAGATCTCAACCACCACGGTCCAGGGATTTTTGAGATGCTGCTTATGACCGAGGTTGGCAGTGTATGCGATCGTCATAGCGTAACGCGGCTGGTGGACACCCTGGAGAACAATGAGCGGGTCATAGGTGCTTCTGGCCAAGGCATGGTCGAAAATAGC
Source organism: Gamsiella multidivaricata (assembly GCF_025024155.1). Classification (NCBI taxonomy): domain Eukaryota; kingdom Fungi; phylum Mortierellomycota; class Mortierellomycetes; order Mortierellales; family Mortierellaceae; genus Gamsiella; species Gamsiella multidivaricata. The sequence continues at coordinate 60,274 of NW_026251776.1, forward strand.
TCCCAGAATTGGCTGACATGGACCCAAGACTATGAGCACCACCTGTCTTTGCAGTTCACCAATGCGTTTGAGTCCACAACGGGGGCGGTGCAGTGCCTCCCTAGTCGATTTTCGCTTGTCAGGATCAAGGTCAAGTTGTCTGACAAATACATCGGACCAGGTCCCAAGACCTCAAAGCGCCACTCCGATCATGATTCGATCGTATCAGCCACGGATGATGTGAAGGACGGCCATGAGAACGAGGAACACGACACCTGTAACCGCGGCACCGCCGAGATCGTTGCCAGGCACCGCATAGAGAAGGATCAGGATAGAGTCGAGTACGCTATCCCCGTATTAGTCCATCCAGACGTGGTATCATCGTACGTTGACCATAGGACGCATACCCTACACGACCGCAGCCTGGTCCTGGACGGTGGCGAGGATCGATATCTGACAGGCCTCTTGCACAGCGCCTTCCCTGACCGCCGAATCGTGTACCAACCTTATGCCACCTATGGCTTCACTGTCACAGCTGACCTCTCCGCTTACCTCCTGCAGCAGCGGTTGCTCTTGACCAGCTCCTTCCATACCTATTGGGTCCAGATGTGGTCACCACGCCTTCGGGGCGTCTTTTGCTGCTCGATTAACTGTCTGGCGATGAAGAAATGGCTGAAGTTGGTCTTAGGGCCAGCGATGGCTATCCTGACGTGTGCAACCTTGGTGATCGTGGTAATTGGAGCTGTGACGAATGTGGGCGCGCTCTATTCTCTACCGACGGTTTTGGCGCTTGCGTTCATGCTCTCAGCGACGCTACTACAGCCGATTCTGGGCGTCTGCTTGGGACGCCGCACGATTTTAAAGAACGTTGTTGGTTTCTGCATGTATATGGTCACCCTGCCTTGTAAGAGCATTGGTGTAGCCCTATTGGCCTATTGGCACCTCGATGGTAAGTTTCTCTGACTGACTTGTTTTAAGCATTAAGAAAAGGGAAGACAACGCGTTCTAATGGCGCATGATACATGCATTTGAAAATAGATCATGAGTCCTCGGCAGAGACATCCCCTGAACCTTCTGCAGTTGGACGTCCGCAAGCAGGAATGACGACGACGCCGAGTGCTACCAGATATCATATGGTCAGGTATTGGGCAGAGTGGAATTCGATGAAGCGTCACGACGGGTTAATGCCATTGGCAGCACAAGCACAAGCACAAGCACAAGCACAAACACCAGAACGAGACTAGAGGGTTCGGACGGCAAGGCTGATCCCGAACATGCCTTCACACCGCCATTGAGGACATGACATTGTATATAGCTCCTTATTTTATTCCTAGCTGGGACCTTCCTCCCAGACTACCGATTGTATATATAACCTTTACACTAATACCTCCTCCACATTAAAGTTATCGACCATACTCTCGCTTCTTCTACTTATCGCTCTACCGCCTCTTGGATATCCTTTAACGGATTAGCACAGCTGCATTTCCACGTGGTTCGAGGTAGAGCTCAATTGCAGATGTTGCCAATGCTTGGATTTTATGGGGGGATGTGGGATGTAGAGTGATCACACTTCAAATGCGAGCAATTGAGCGGCAATGTATATCAGCTTTAACGACAGATCGACTGCGTTCCAAACGGTATTGTTCATTCCATAGTACATTCCTTATGTCTTTTTAAATCGCCATTGAATATCACCTATTTTCCAGGGTAATTTCGATGGACACGATTAAACACCGGTAGGCGAGATCTTTACAAACCTACTTTCGCACGACGATGTGCGCCGGCCTGCCCGTGACGTCCATTTGGCTCAAGGATCGAATCTCCCCTGTCTCCCCTTCCAGCCCAGCTCTTACGCTTTAAACTTTTTCTCCCATTGCCTTGACGACCATTCCCATTCCTCCCCATTTTCGCCTCTCCATCACTTTTCATTTTTACGACCCGACTCTGAAGGAACACGTCCAATGAATACCATCAAAGGAGCCCGGTACGCTACACTGTCACACTCCACATTCGTGCCTGGGTCCAAGTACCTGCTAGTGTCAAGACCCCTGTACTCATTGCCAGTTACTTCACACGACCCTGTTCCTGTCTCGCTAGGCTAAAGTGGACTGAGGTGTTTGAGGATCCGAACCTCACTTTAGAGTCATTGAAAGCTAGGGCTGTCTCGCAACACTCAAACCTAGGCATTGATGGTATCCGGTCTGTATGCTGGAAGGTAAATTACAGCGCATCAAACTTCTCTCGTTCCTATCTTGCGCGTACTGTCGCGTAACAACGTCCTAATTTCATCTATCCGTTATAGGTGTATCTGTCATGCTTACCCTCGGTAGAGATCTCAACTTGGCCATTTGCCATGACCAAAGAACGCGAGCGATACGTGGAACTGAGAAAGAAATATATCCGAGCAGTTGGGAGCGACAATGGACCTGAGCCAGACCTGGAAGTCAACAACCCACTCAGTCTGGCTGAGGACAGTCCCTGGCAACAGTTCTTTGTCGATTCGGAGCTACGAAAAATCATAAAACAGGACGTAGAGAGAACGTATGTTGCTAATCAAGCATTCAGCTGGGATTATCATCCGAAGATATGCATAGTAGCAGCTCGTTTATATTAACTCTGCGATATCTCATGTATCGCGACTTGATAGACTCCCGGACAATGACTACTTTCGATCAGAAAAGGTGCAGGAGCAACTGAACGACATTTTATTCATCTACTGCAAGATCAACCACGACGTTTCTTATCGCCAGGGGATGCATGAATTGGTGGCCCATATTCTTTGGGTAGTTTCCTCTGAGAGTTTGGACGTCAATGCTGAGCCGGGTGTTTCTTCGTAAGTGCTCAAGGGTTGTAGCCTATTGAACGAGTGCTTTGAATGCAAGTGGCAAGACACTTGGCTGACAACTTGACCTGTATAGGGACTCGACATTGGACGTCATGAAAAGCGTTTTGGACTCGAGTTATATTGAGCACGATACGTTTGCTCTATTCTCAAGTTTGATGCGTCATGCGAAGCCTTGGTATGAATTCAGCGATGAAAGAACGTCCAGCAGAAGACCCAAGGTTCGTTGTTCGTGCATTACGACTGAAGGCATCTGTTCACAGCTTCCTATTTAGTACCATTCCATTGTGTAACATTTATGTTTTGCTGCTTCCACGAAACAGCCTACTTCAGCCAGTCACACCCAGCCCTTTGGCAAGCAAGAAACACCAGAGGTAGGCAATGGGAACTACAAAGCGTGTCTAAACAATCTCAATATACAGGGCTTCTACGAATATTAACATGGCCTGCTTTCGCTATTGACCTCAGCCTCCACCAGGAAAGCAGACGCCTGTCATTGAATGGTCGATGAATATATTTCGATACCTGGAAAGAGTCGACAATCAGCTATACCTCCACTTGAAGAGCCTTGACATCCAGCCGCAGCTATTTGGAATGTAAGTGAGATGCGCTACTCGCGTAATAGGCCCACAGGAGGGAGCAAATTTTTGACCGGCAATGTTCTATTTTATTTTATAGCCGCTGGTTCCGGTTGCTCTTTGGAAGAGAGTTTCCTATGGATGACGCCTTAAGCCTGTGGGATGGTATTTTTGCAAAGGATCCCAGTCTCAAAATTTGCATCTTTATTGGGTTGGCGATGCTGCTGAGGATCCGCGACGAGCTGCTGGAGGAGGAAGATTTCGCTGTGTGCTTGCACAAGCTGATGAGATATCCGCCCGTCAAGGACGTGCAGCTATTCATTCCTCAGGCGGTGACCCTTCAAAAGGACCCAAATTCTTCCGGAGGTCTTGAGATCATCAGGCAGAACAGTGCACTTTCAGGAAAACCGCTTCCACCGCTGCCATCGCCGGGATCAGAAGCAGAGCACGGCACGCAATATCAGAACCAGTCGCAACAGCATCCTCGCGACGGATCGCCCTCGCCATACTCGCGACAGCAGCAGTATAGTCAACAGGGTCAGCAGTATGATCGGACAAAAAATCAAATTCTGGGATTCTCAAGCAATGGTGTCCTCAGTCAGCATCTGCCACCAGCTGCATTGGACGCAATAAAGCCTGTCGCGGAGGGGTTTGTGCATGTAACGAAGAATGTTTTGGAGAGCAAAGGAGGGGCCGCTTTGAATAAGGCGATCCATGACATGAAGGTAAGCGACGGACGGGAGTGGCTGAACTCTTCTTGATTCTGTTAAATGAAAGAAAGAGCAATCCTTTGCGAAGTGTGTGTTTTTTATATTTTATTTTTATTTGATGTAGAAAAATACTCAGTCATATATCAGGAAAGCCAATACTCCTACTCCACCACCATTGGCTGCCAACTTCCCACCTATGTTTGATCAAGCGATCTCATCCAGTAGCAGGGTGGTTGCGTCAACTCAGCCAGCGCCTGTTACTCACAAGAACCAGAGCAGTAACAACACGGCCATTGATCCCGACAAACAAGTCCAGTTACAATTGGGCCAGATTGTAGCTAAAGCACTGGTCATTTTGGAGTCTGAGTACATCTCGCCATCAAACAACAACGATTCCAGCAAAAGCAAGGAGCACATGTCTAGCAACGGCAAATCGCCTTCCAAAGCGGCATCGGCTGCATTTTCGGGCCTGGAACACGTTCGTGATATTCTGCTAGGTCTCTCCAAGGATCTCGACCCTCTCGTTATTGAGTCTGGAATGTTGGAGAAGTCTGGTCAAGTCAGCAGCGATGCTGGAACTCGGGATACAACTCAATCTACAGCAAAACCAGCTCATTTTGCACCTAAACCATCGCTGGATCCACAGAATGCAGGAACACCGCCGCAGCGGAAACCACCCAATGCTACGATAGCGACAACTAAGAGCAATTCCCCAAGCCCAGTCAGGATAGGAAGTCCTGTACGGTCCACCCATGATGGCACAAATGAGGGACGAGCACAGTCTCGAGCATCGAGTCAGACCAGTGAGGTTCAAGGACATAGCGGTCATGAATACGGCGTCGATATCCATACGTCTTCAGTAACGCCTCCAATCTCTGAGCCGTATGTGCCCACCCCGGTACCGCGTATACCCACACCAAAGCCGTTCTCCTTTGACGATCTCATCGAGGACACGAAGACGAAGCCAGCAAGATCGTCATCACCATCATTATCGGACTCAAGGGGAACAGGTTCATCTACATCGACGTCCAAGGTGAAGTCACCGCGATCCTCGTTAGCAAACTCTCAGTTTAGCTGGATGCTGAATGATGATGGCGGTATTAGTTCAGCGACCGGGGCGTCAGCAGTAGGAGGAATACATTCTTCGTCATCGTCGTCCTTATCGTCCATAAACAAGCCAGGAGCCGGATCTGAAGCAGGTGCTGTTGGCGGGGGTGGTTCGGGATCGCGACCTTCAGTAGATATCTTTTTACCCTCATCTTCAAAGTCGCGCATGAAGATTGATCCTCTTGCAGGCGCCGTTAGCAAACGCAGTGGGTCTGGATCGTCAGTAACAGAGTCAGGAATGGTGTCTGTAGCAAGCCAGCAGCTATCGGAGGATGATCCATTGCGGACCAAATAAACTCGCGACGCGTGACGTCATATCCATGCTCGTGGAGGCTGGATGCTTGGAGTCAAGCAGTGCAAGTAAAAGGAAACATTCCCCTGACATCTCAAGTGACCACAGGACAAATTGCCAGCGAGAATGAGCTGGAGGGCCTAAAAAACCTTGGGTGGTCGCACAAAAGAGCGAGCAAACAAGGAGGACGAGGGCAGGAGGACGAGGCCGGGAGAGGAATCGCTCATCCTCATCGCTAAAAAAGCTCCGCTCATTCCTTTCTTCCTTACTTCTTTGCTTCCCTCCTTCCACGCTTCTTCCCCTCCTTTGTAGTGTTACTCATCCAACATTCAGTGTATTATCGTATCCTTTGATTTTCTACCGTAGCTATCGCTTCATAGATATCTGTTTATATAAACAAGACGACACAAAATGATGGCCGCTACACTCGACCTCCACTCGCTGGAGCAATACTGCGAGACTCTGTACAATCCCACGAGTCAGGCCAGTCGCATCCAGGTCGAATCGCTCCTCAACTACCATTTCCCCACCTTCTCGTCTCTCACGACCTCTACAGCTGCCACAGCCGCATTATCCGGGGCCGATGATGACGCACTCGCCAAGGGCCACAGCCCGTCTATCAATACCCCGATCGAGTCCGCACTTTTTTGTCGAGGATTGCTCGAAAGCACCAAGAATCCATATGCCCTCATGCAAGTGATACTTTTACTACTCCCTTCACATTTTCACACTTTTTATTTTTCTTGCGCTTCATCTTTCTTCGTTTTTTTTTAAAGAGAATCGACTGTTAGTAATTGGGGTGGTGGGGGTGGGACCCAAAGACGACCTTGTTTTTAAAGTTTCAAGTCAATTTTATGGAGAACAAATCATGGTCCGGGTGGATGGCAGGATGACCTCCTCTCGAGCTTATGAGAGGGTGGCGAGAGCCCTGCTCCTCGCTTTTTCACGTTTTTAAATAGGTCGTTGATGGCATATTGCCTGGCTGTGCGATATCGGGCATGTACTATGCAACATGCAGCTACGCAGCTATGCAGATGGAGTCCTCTTTTCTGAAGAATGGGGAGATCACTGTCACCTGTGCTCCCTTTTTTTTTTTTTTTTTTTTTTCAAGCTTTCCCGCTTGTCTTTCTTTTTGGGAGGACAAAAAGGATCTGCGGTAAACAGAGGACTGCAAGTCCTTGGAGGACGGAGGGGTCATTTGACTTGCCTGAAAATTAATCATATCAGGGAGGGATGCCGTTTTGTTCAGGAAGATCCTACAGGGGAGCTGTGGGTCCACGTGTCATCGGGCCATCTCTGGAAGCCAGAGGCGAAGAGGGGGGAATGGGAAGGAGTGTTTGTTCAAGAAAAAGAAAAAAAAAACTGGGCGTTTGTCCTCTTCGGCACTGACTAACATGCCAAAAATTATCTCCTGTGCATCTTTTTTTGGTCGCTCCGTGCGTGGCCTGTTTCGGTCTGAAATAGGTTTGCGACCACACGATTGAAGAACCTGGTCGAGGATCACTTCACCACATTCACAACTCCCGAACAGCTTGGACTCCGTATGTACCCATGATGTTCCCGCTATTTGCTTCGTTGTCCTGTCTGTTTTTGAATCATCGGTCCTTGGCCAGAGCACAATATGCGGTCGAGTAGCAGAATGCGACTATCGATTATCGACTATCGACTATCTCAGCAAAACACTTCAATCATGGGACACAGTTATCGACCTCAGAATATGAGTCCAAACAAGGGACGCGCAAAGGAAGCGGTAGGATCGGTGGACTACCTGACGCTCTGGCACTGACGAACGAGAGGGATTTGCTCCCAGGACCTGACTCTGTTATCATTCAGGACACATTCGGCAAAAAGCAACAGCGGAGGAGTGATAATCAAAGGAGAATCTTGCCTGATGAGGCACATGAACGCGGGCGTTTGGCACATGTGATGGTCTAATCTGTGCTCCTTGTCCTTCTTATTCCTTCTTATGCTTTGCGGCATTGATTTGCATAGGCACATTTGTTCTCCGCTACATCTACCAGAACCCGAATGCACCGTCGTTCATCATCACGGCACAAGCACAACTTTTCGCTATCATTACAAAGCTCGGCTGGATCGAGAATGAAGAGTTCCGTGCGCTTGTTGACCAAATCCAGGTGTTTTTTCAGGTATGCAACAATGCGCGCAATTTTTGGTGGCAAACGATGTTGAATGGCGAGGAATATGGGCACAGGTGCAACTATGTGTCCATGGCAATCAACTAACGAGCATCTTATTTATACATAGCCTGGGGCTACCATCATCTACCGCGCCATTGGTATGGGACTCTTGAATGCTGTTGTGACCGAGATGAATACACCCAGCAGTCGGCACGCGGCAAAGTACCGCAAGATCGCAGTCAACTTTCGGGACGTACAGCTGCTCCCAATCTTCCAGTTTGCATTTTCAATGCTGCAGACTGCCATGCAGATGTCAGGTATACAAGCCATCATCACTCATTTTAGGTCTATGTAAAACAGCTTCCTCTGTGACCTCCTCTGATACTGTGCGCTGATTGTTCTCTGGAGAAATAGATCCCAATGCAGCAAAGTTTACAGAATCAATATTGGTGTTGATGAGAACGTGCCTCATGTTCGACTTTATCGGCACTTCTCCAGACGAATCTTCAGACGATGTCGGAAGCATTCAAGCGCCAACAACATGGAGATCTATCTTTGAGGAGTCAGGATATTTGGATGTCCTGTGGGAGTGCTGGAAAAAGTTTTCCGGTCAAAACTCGGTCCTTGTGATGGAATCGCTCTCACAGGCTGCTTCGATTCGCCGGTCATTGTTTTCTAACGATGACGCCCGCAATACCTATATTCACCACATCATGCGCGAGACGGTCTTTACATTAAAGACAGGCGCTGGACAGAACAAACTACAGGACATCGGCAACTTCAATGAGTTTTGCAGAATGCTGTCAAAATTCAGGAGCACCTTTCAACTATCGGAAATCTGTGAGTACAAGGACTTTGAGCAGTGGATCACGCTGGTTGGAGAGTTTACGTCGCGCGGGTTTCATTCGTGGAAGGTATGCTGGGCTATCGGGATACCTTCGTTGCTGACGAGTGGAATAATCAACTCAGCATGGTCAACGCAGGGAGCGAGTGAATACTGAATCTCGTCTGCACATACATTTACATTTTTAGTGGTCACCAAACAGTGTCCCGTACTTATTGACTTTCTGGAGTAAGATGGTATCATCCCTGACCTCTACGAAGCAGGCAACGCAAGAGTATATCCAACGAATCACAGTGGATCTTTCGCGCGCCTACCTGAAGAGCCGTCTGGAGTGTGCTCAAGCTGCCATAGATGGCGAAGTCGATGGTAAACCAAAGGAAAAAAAAACACGCTGACCTGATTGGGACTTAGGACTTGTATAGAATTACCTTAGAATATTGACATCGTACACATCCTTTGTGCATGAGATAGATCCTCTAGAGTCCGAGGAGGAATTGGTGTCAACGCTGGAGACGTATGCAACTGTAGCAAGGTCCAAATACATCGAGTCTGGACAGTATGTCGTAGTCGAGTTTAAGGACCTGACTAAGAAGCACCGAGAGTTAATTCAGAGGGCCTCTGCAGTCACTACATCTCCATCTCTTGGCTCGAGCGAGATTAAAGAGCAACTACTGGTCGTGGAAATGCAGCTGACGTGGATGATATACATCATCGCCGCTCTTATCGGCGGCAGGATTGTAAGTGTTATATCTTCGCCTATGCTTTATATCAAAGTAACCGCTGGCGACAATACGCTAACGCGCACCGTTTATCATTTTCTTGTTGGCAAAAAAAAAAAAATGGCTATCGATGCTAGTCTTACCAAAGCACGTCAGAGCAGGATCAGATGGATGGAGAGATGGCGAGTGAGGTGCTTGGATTTATTCACCATCTTCAAGTATGGTCCTCCCAACGCCCCTTGTTCATCGCCTCTCCAGATGCACACCTTTATGTGCAATCCGCGATCATATACTTTTACACCCAGTTCCGCAGCTCATACATTGGCGAGGAGGCTTCCAAGTCAGTCAAGGTATACACCCTCTTGGGCGAGCGATGGGGACTCAATAGTCCAAACCAGGTGCTGGATGTGATCATGAACTCGTCGCTTGGCAACCTACGTTCAAGCGGTGATCCAGAGTGGAGAAAACAAGAGGATCGGCTAGTCGTACGCACGCTTCGTCTATATACACAGCTCGCCTCAGGGTATGTGTGAGGGCATTGATGGTCAGACGATGGCAATGAGGGGTTCATCCTTGGCCGCAAGACGTGAACTAACTCGTCTCTGAATGCTGACAATAGGTATAGTTCCGTGAAGCATATCCGCAAACTGGATACCATGAAGGCACTGCTTAAGAACCATACCTCGAGCGATTTCAGGTTCTTGGATCCAACAACCAAAGCCTCAGACAAAACACTGGCACGCTGTCGAATGGACTATTATACCATGCTATCCAGGGTACTGTTTGCGGAAGACAATGTGGAAGCGGACTTTTGGCGGTTTGTCAAACCATGGGAGCTCACGCTGGATCAAGTGACCTTGGCGTTTGAGGGCAGCAGTGAGCTTGGCGAAGAGGATATTCGGGTAAGTATGGTCGGAGCAAATTGATTTCGCTTCATGCGACATGATGTTGACCAAAACGAGTTGCCTAATTTTCATTTATATTTCGGCTACAGCTCATCCTACTCGGAATATTTAGAGACTTGCGAGGATTCGTCTCGAGTATTACGAACCGGAAACAATACAACCTATTCTTCGATTGGTTCTATCCAGCGTACACGCCGATCGTTGTACGTGCTATTGAGATATGGCCTCATAATGAGCTTGGCATTGCAATTATGCGGTTCTGGAACGAGTTTGCAAGCAACAAGAGCAGCCGTGTCGCGTTCGAAAGCAGCAGCCCCAATGGCATCTTGCTCTTCCGAGTGACGAGGTACAAACGCCATCATTGTGGTATCGTTTTATGCCAAAAAAAAAGTTGCACCATAACACACTAACCACTGCCTGACTTTCTGATGAATAGTAATATCCTTTACACATATGGTCAAAACCTTTTGAACCGGCCATTGTCCAACTCGGACGCCCGATGGTCTGAAAAGTAAGCTAATTATCTTATTATATGGCTATGGTATTTTTCGCAGTCGAAGTTCTGTGCTGAACATGAAGTTCACTCTGCGAACAATAGGTATAAGGGTATCATGCTGTATTTCAATGTTCTCTCCGCTTCCCTTTCTGGAAAGTATGCCAACTTTGGCGTGTTTAAACTCTATGGTGACAAGGCATTGGATCAAGCCCTGGAAGTGTTCTTCTCGTTAATGCTGGCCATCCCGGTCGGGGACATGATTGTAAGAAGCGCGGTCGTCTTTGTTCATTCAGAGTTATTTGTAAAAAAATCTGGTTCCTAACCAGGCCTTCTGTCGTTGTATGGTGATAGTCCTTCCCAAAGCTTGCACATGCTTACTACAGCGTGATTGATGTCTTTGCGAGTGAACATATGACCGGTTTACCTATGATGCCTCAACCTGTTCTGGACTACATGTTCCGGACCTTTGGAGAGATCATTCTGCCTGAAACACCTGATACGCTCTGCTGCACCATGGCATGCTCAGCTATCGACAAGGTCTGCACGTTTGTCTTGAATTGGATGCTCAAGGACAAGATCAGGAAGGATGAGGATCAGGATGAGCCCATTAGCAACGGATCACCCGACCCAGGTGGACGTGCACGCCTTAACTCTGCTGGCAGCGGTAGCAACAGCCAACGAAGTAGTGTTGATATTTCACGAGGACCACCTAACTCGAACGGCCGACCGGTGTCGAGGCGTCGTCAACAGCAGCAACAACAGCAGCAAGAGACACACTGGCTGGTTGAGTATTTGATGTCGAACAAAAATGTTCTGAGCTATCTGTTCCAGATCATCTTCCAAGTGGTTGCCTTCGAGAACAGAAGCAACTACTGGAGTTTGAGCCGACCACTGTTGGGGCTGGTCCTGTTGAATCGCGATTTCTATGTGGAATACACCAACAACTTTGTACAAAGCCAGCTCCCCGATCGTCAGGAACAGGTTCAGACGGCTGTCAACGCGGTAGGTTTCCATTAATGCACTGCGCGCTTACGATATACTTTATTTTTTGTTCCTGAACGCGTTTTTCTCATGGTTCTTTTATTTGTTTGTATAGCTCATGGAGGGCATTGAATGCAACTTGACTAGCCTCAACCGCGACCGTTTTACCCAGAATATCACTACCTTCCGACGAGAGTGCATGCAAATGACGCTCATGACCGCCAGTCCTTCCTCTTCAGAGGACAGTGGAATGGTGTGAAAGGGCTCTTTCCCTTGGGAAATGGCGATCAATTCCGTTTGAACATCTCCTGCTCTTTCTTTGTTTTTTGTAATGTATTAACTTAGTTTTCTGTAGTCCTTATGTATGCATTCTTTTCGTGGATTGTTGTTCAACTGTTCACAACTGTTCGCGCTTTATTTCGTGATATGTTGCATGTAGAATGATCTCATTCTATCCACACCCATTATTGTAAAAGCGTCACTATTCACTCTCAAAAACTACTTCCCATCTTCTTAATAAATCATCTTCAACCCTTACTGAGCTTTTTACTCAATTCAGCAATTTCTATTTCTCGCGCGCGACTTCTTCACCTGTCACTCCGATGGTAGCTGATCAGCTCAGCCGAGACATCCTAGTACCATTTGCGAAAGTTCAGATAATATCCAGGTCAAGTTGCGTTTCTGCATGGAAGAGGCCAAGGGCGAGGATGGGGTAAAATTATTTTTTTCACGAACGCCTCATGGGACGAAATACGAGTAAACGTCCTGAAGTTTTGCTCCTATGCTCTTACGGGATGAAGCCGTTATAATTAAAGATAGCTAATGCCGATCCTAGCAGGGGTCCCTTGGGCCCACCGAGCGTACCGATGCAGAGCAGCCCATCCATCCTTGCCGGTCTCATCTACGAAACACCAACTGTTTGGAATAGACCACCCCGTGGGCTCGAGTGTGCAATATCTTTCTTGGGAGATCAAAGTCGTGGCAGGAGGCGGGGATCTGCAGACTGATGCCTCTGAGGTATTCGTTACATTTGGGAAGGCCGTTCTTTCAGTGAGGTGCTAGTTAATGGACTGTTTGTGACCGATTGAAAGGTTCTGCTGCCTTCATCTCTTTAGCAGCTATGGTCTCAAATGTAACGGTACATTGTGAATGCTTATTTTTCTATTGAGCAAATGCTGGCTCTAATCTGTACGTAGGGAACGCGAGAAGAAGGGTGAAAGAAGGGTGAAGAGATATCAAAGCAATCAATGGGCAAAAAAAAAGCCGTGTAAAGCCGTGTAAAGCCATGCAACACGTGCTTGTAGGTTGCCTACAGTCCTTTTTGTGAAATAGCCGAACTTTCATAGTAAAAGTTGGGCTATTTCGACTGAATTGAAATACATACACGAGGCTATTCATTTTTTGTGATGGCTGAAATACGTTATTTCCCTGCAATCTTTACGCTCATGACTACATCAAAACGCGTGTCATTCTCACTCTCACTTTGCTTGGAGATGAGAACGCGAGCTACCGAAAAACAGCACGGTACTTGATTCGTAGAAATAAACTCATCATGTGACCTCTTAAATTCTTGCAAAAAAATGAATAGCCTCGTGTATATATTTCATTTCAGTCGAAATAGCCCAACTTTTACTATGAAAGTTCGGCTATTTCACAAAAAGGACTGTAGGATATTATATCAACTGAATATTCTACTGTCAAAACGTTTATTGAATGCTGCTCGAGTATTTAGCTTCAAAAATAAGCACCCTGCATCGCATACGATAATTTATTGATGCTGTCGCCAGCACCGCCATGAGCCCCTTCGGTCGCCGTAGCCGCGCTTCCAAAGCAGGGTCTTGGAGCAATATATTTCTTTGGCGAGAGCAGATCGCGGCCACTGGGCATAACGCCAAGCAACTGTGTCTGAGTGGGTACTTGTTCAAACGTAACCGAGTCGTTGATTTTCTGAAACGCAACCACCTTTTCGTTCGCGAGGCGATACTCAAACGAGGCAGCTTGTGCGATCGTGTGGGCCTTACTTGATTTCGTGAGTGACAAGAATGTGGCGCGGGCGACCGACATGAACCCAATTGCTTTGCCATATTGTCTATGTGGTGTCAAATAAACAGAAATTGGTTGACATCTGGTCAGCAAATTGATTCAGATACAATTTCCTCCGCATCCATATTTCTTAACAAAGCGAGCCTGAAACGTACTGTGCTTCATAGGCATCCATCCCAAGGAAGGTCTGGGCCAAAGCTTCATAATACAGCTTAGCATCCTTGACGTGAGCCCTGAACTCGCTCGCGATCTCGTTCAAATCCTTGACAGACTTCAGCAGCCCATAGGCGCGTTCATACTCTTCTTTGACGCCAATGGTGAGCTTTGCCAAAAGAACATAGGAGGTCTTGGATATTCCTGCACCTGCTACGCTTACTCCGGCTCCGGATTTTGAGAAAGTGGGCGCGGATGTTTTGTTCGCAGATGCCCTAGTAGCCTTGATCGATGCTTTCCGTACAGTGCAGGCATGTGCCTCTGCAAGAGCTAGCCTAGCATGCATTAGATACACATAGGATCGGGCAAATCAGCTGTACAGTCCGCTCGTTTGCATGACAAGCGGCAATTATATTCATTATTGGCTTACTTGATATGGGCAGAGACCACGGCAGATTGCACGTCGACTGGACGAGAACTTTCTGAGAGCACCTTCTTGGCGTTGGCTGCTGTTACTGAGGACAATGATGATGAGGTCTTACCAAGATCCAATGTCCCACTCGTACTGCCAACATCTCCAGTAGTATCCTGCATAAAATCGGCTACCAGAGATTTGTTCCACCTGGGGATTATGCTTTGAACTACATATTCAAAGACACCGGCCGCCTTGCAATACAGATCCGCAGCCTGCGTCAATTGATGATCAATTGCTGCCAGATCCCCGTCGTTTAAGTAATCCGTAAATTCGCCAATGGTATTTGTATTCTTGGTAGATTTGAAGGGCGATGGTGTGGAAGAGGTACCCTTTTTGAAGAGACGGGATGTTGCTGCTCCGACACCATGCGAACCACCACTGCTGGCCCCTCCTCCGCTTCCGCTTCCTGATCCTAATCCAGAGCCAGCACCTCCTCCTATTCCTGAACCAGATCCGCCTGCTATCCCACTGTGATGGATATGGCTCCCTACCATAGACGATCCATCGCCGTATCCGCCAGCGTAACTGGAGATATCTCCGATGGCGACGAGGATCTTCTTCTGGACTGTGTGCGAGTACTCGTTGGCGCGGTCCATGAGCACGTAGCCCAGGGTGAGAAGTGTGAAGATGGCTTCATAGTGAATCGACTTGTGCTTCACGCGAGGTTGCTTGGATGACAGCGAGACGCTGGACATGGTGCAACGCCACACTGTCTCTGTTGTTGAATACCAGAAGTCGCAGTAGATTATATTGTGAGTGAGACCTCTAATGGCCAGGATACACACGTTGCGAAGAGAACGAATTGGTCACTGACCGACTTCGTTCGTTAAGCGCAGCTCGGTGTTCTCGATCCCGGCTACCACGCCAAACAGCAATGGGATATAATCCTCGAGTGCCTATTTATATTTCATAGGCCATCAGGCGCAGAAGCACAACAGGGCCTCCACAATTCAGTTATTTGCCCTATTCCTCGATAAAAATGAAATAAAAAATGATAGACTGCGGCTCTAACCTTTTGAATGTTTAAAAAGTCATGCCGGTCCGAATGCTTATGTTCCTTGAGTGCAGTTCGCAATCGGCCACGGAAGGCAGTCGCATCTGAGAGCGGGCGCTGATATTGAGTATCGTTGCTTACTGGTACCACGAACTCGTGGAAGGACATGTTTGCTGTCGTCGGTAGCGTGTATGGGTATCCGATTGTCGTCATTCCGAAGAGCGTGCTTTGTGTTGAGGAGATGCAATGGGTTGCAGGAGAGGATTAAAGACTCACAAGAGCGGGGAAAGCGAAATAGGGCTGTGGTTAGGGTACTGGGGTGCAAAAAGAGATAAGGCTGAAGGTTGAAGGCTGAAGACCGATGAACGAGCAAAGATGATGCATCACGTCGCCATCAAAGAAGCTGAACCCTATTTTCAAAAAACGTAAATCATGCCTGCCATGTCTCTCTTGGCACCACCATACAGTTTACAGATTATATCGATATTTAAATTCGCTTTATTGAAGAAAGTCTTTTCCTTCCGTGTCGAAACGAATCAACAAATTTTGCTATTGACAACACGCATGCGTACAAACAACCAGAACGAGCGGCATGGGCATTTGAGGGGGAGGGGCAATGACTGCGCCGCCTCTTTACTGGCCACCACGGAGACGAAGAACCAAGTGGAGGGTCGATTCCTTCTGAATGTTGTAGTCGGACAGGGTGCGGCCGTCTTCAAGCTGCTTGCCGGCGAAAATGAGGCGCTGCTGGTCTGGAGGAATACCTTCCTTGTCTTGGATCTTCTGCTTGACGTTATCGATGGTATCAGAGGACTCGACCTCGAGAGTAATGGTCTTGCCGGTGAGGGTCTTGACGAAGATTTGCATACCACCACGGAGACGAAGAACCAAGTGAAGGGTCGACTCCTTCTGGATGTTATAGTCGGAAAGAGTACGGCCGTCTTCGAGCTGCTTGCCGGCGAAAATGAGGCGCTGCTGGTCTGGAGGAATACCTTCCTTGTCTTGGATCTTCTGCTTGACGTTATCGATGGTATCAGAGGACTCGACCTCGAGAGTAATGGTCTTGCCGGTGAGAGTCTTGACGAAGATTTGCATACCACCACGGAGACGAAGAACCAAGTGGAGGGTTGACTCCTTCTGGATGTTGTAGTCAGACAGGGTGCGGCCGTCTTCAAGCTGCTTGCCGGCGAAAATGAGGCGCTGCTGGTCTGGGGGGATACCTTCCTTATCTTGGATCTTCTGCTTCACATTATCGATGGTATCAGAAGACTCGACCTCGAGGGTGATGGTCTTGCCGGTAAGGGTCTTGACGAAAATCTGCATGGTTGGGCAAATTCGAGAGTGGGAAGGTCAAAGGAGTTTGAATGTGTGGTGTGGATGTGTGGACAAGGGAGAGACGGGAAGGAATGAAGAGAGAAGAGGAGAGGAGGCGACGGGAAAGCAGGCGATATAAATGCGGTCATCCTTAAGCACCACCAGGAGGCGCAGACTTGCCATTGGACCATGGTCATGCGGCCAACCCCAATTGATCCGGTCACAGCTCCCAAGAATAAGACGCGACAAACAGTCACATCCAGAACGAGCTGGGACCCGCCCTGATCAAGCGTGTATGCCTCCATGAAGGCAGCCTACCTACTTTAATCAACCCTAGACTATGGCGGCCATCCCTCTGATCCAGCCATCAAGTTCGGCAGCGAGATTTGGGGCAAGCACGACAAAGCGATCCATTTTCAGCACGCCTACTGTCGACCTTCATGACAGGATCACAGAGCAGGATCTGCTGAATGAGCAGGATAACGAGGAAGACTATGTCTCAACCATGTATCTGATTCCCAGCCCTATTGGCAAAGACATCTCTGTGCAGTCATGGACAAGAAACAATAGAACGATCGAAGCGGTTTTCCGCCCCAGCACGAACGAGATTGCGGTCTTTGTAGCAGGGAAGAAGGCTGCTGAGGAGGTAACGCGCCTCTGTTTTGCCACCATTTGATATACGTGGAACAGTGGCGAGACGCTATCTAGAAGACTAACGCATCGCTTGACTATTTACTGATACAACAGTTCCCAATCAGACAGCACAGCTCTGCCAAGGACAACACAGTGTTCCTTTGCCAGGCATCGATCCCTGAGAGTCGGATTCCGGTATGTACCTGATCCAGGACTGGACGACCGGATACTGCTACTACAAAAGCAGCCAGATGCAATGGCACTCACATCGATACGTTTGACGGGAATACCTTCCATTGATAGTTCATCAAAGAAATGTCCGATGCATTTCTCAACACGACTACTCTGGATCCATACGGATCTGAGGACTACAGGCACCATTATGAGCAGTATTACAAAGGCATTCAGCGATATCTGCTCCAGCTCTACGTAAGGAGGGACTTTTTTTTTTTGGGAATATCGGAAGCAAAATTATCGGTGACATGAGCAACGACAGAGCGCGACATTAACATCAGACTGATGGCATCATTCATATTAGCAATCGAAAAACGACATGGAGACAGAAGAGGCAGTTCAGGATGCTCAGGAACTCGAGCTTATGGAGGCATTTAGCGCGATCTGGAGGCTGGCGGAGTATATGTTTCTAACAGCCGACGACAGCAAACCCATAGCATTTTTATACAGCGAATGGTTGTCGGTGCACGATACAGGTACGGGATAGCATACGATTGAATTGGAAGCGCATGGAACGAGGTTATAAACATTTGTCTCAAAGACCGATGCAAATTTGGCATTTTTAGGACTTGATTTGGAGGTCGGCAAGTTACTACTTGCGTCTTCGGGCAGATTATCAGACTCTCGGTTCTGGCCCTATATCCATCAGTAAGTATGCCAAGGCCCTTGGAAATAGACATTCGTCGTATGTGTAACACATACTGACGTGATTCATTCTTGTTTACCTTAGGTGTCTGCTGCGAGGCATGAGAGAGTCGGTCGTATTTATGATAGAGCAAACGTTGAATGATGAGCCAGACGAGGATGTAGCGGATGCTTTGGATGGCTTTCTAAGAATCCTTAAGGGAATTCCATCGCCAGAAACAATCCTGCTAGATGGAAAATCATACGAAAGACATAGAAAATGGCAGGAAGATTGCAAGTGAGTGAACTTGACTACATATACAATTTGTACGAATAGACGTGGAGACCTGTACTAATGCAGACGTGTTTGTGATTAGGAAATTCGCGAAATCACCACAGCTATCTCACCTCGGGGTGGATGCGAAAAAAGCAGTTAGCATATTGACTGGCGACATTGAGGCGATTCTCGACAGTACTGAGTCCTGGGAGGAGGCATTCTCGGCCATTCTGCTCTATACCAACCCTAACTGCTCAAGGCAGGACCTTACGTAAGCTGCAGGGTCGAAACCCAGTTATTGCGGTTGAAGTTGATGGACAGAGTGTCTAAAGTCATCTCGATAACACCTTTTCGACTTAGGCCAATATTGAAGATTTGCATTTCAAGATATATGGAAGATACCAAGGTATCTCTCTTCGATAAAATCAAGATCGCCATCCTGGAGATTGATGCCATCAAGGTAATGACCGCTCATTAAAACGTTGGATTCCTTTTTCATAACAAAATGCTAATCAGACCGCTTGACGTTATATGAATATATTAGACAATTCGTCACTGTGGAAACTTCCATCCGTGGCTCGTGGCCCATTTGGCGGATGTCTTACAACAATATGGGTACTTGGATATATCCGATCTTGAACTTCAAGATATTGCAGATCTGGGATGGGACTCGGACGTTCGCGACTTCTTCATCACGAGCTATGCGCAGAGTCTAATGTCAAATCTGGATCTCTGGGAAGTCATTGCTGGATATTTGCTGAACTGTGGCCATACTGGGAAGGCAATGTTGTCCGAGGTAAGTGGCTATGACAAAAATTTGAGAATAAGAAACCTGTAGGATATACGACCGTGCACTTATTTGATTTTGGTGATAATGTCTATCTGTAGTGGATCTGCCATGTGCCGCTGGGGTCCTCAGAGAAAGCCCATAGAGTGCTTCAATTTTGCGAAAACAATAGTCTTACAGATTCACTGAGATCCATTTACAGGGTAGGCTTTATATCATTGTTAAGAATACATTCCAAGCTTCCAAATGAACGATCTTGACTACTAATTATTTCAAAATTATCCAGGTCATGGCCGTAGATGAGGAGACCCGCGGACAGTACGCCCTCGCAATCCAGCATTTTATTTCTTCAAAAGACAATGACCGTGTCGCTAAGGTGACCGACAGCTTGATGCTGGACTACTTGCAGAGCGACGAATTGGATCTAGAGGAAGTGTTGGCGCCCATTCCGCAGTTACCTGCTAATGACTATGTCGACTTTCTTCGCTCCTACGCCAAATTCCATCGAGACTATAAGGTACCTTTCGCGCGCGATGCTCTCTCATCCTTTTTAATGTCTCATTGTTACTATATGCTCCCTCTCATCGAAAATTGCTTCTCATAGAATGGCGACTATCGCAGCGCAGGACGTACCTTGGTCCAACTGCTCTCGGGCAAGGCACCCAAGAAGTACTGGGCCATGCTTCTGTTTAACGCGCTTCCACTGCTGGAGAATAAGGAACGGCTGGTATTTGATTCAAAGGACACATACGCTATGTTGCGATGTCTGGAGGAGGTTGTTGGACCACAGCACAAGGCGGAATATCTGCACCCGCTGCCAAAGAGCGTGTCTTCTGCGGTATCGACGGTGGAGGAGAGGGAGGAGCAATTGGGCGTTGTACGCCTATCCCTAGTTAGGAATCTTGCCAGGTCGTTTGTGCATGCTTCCAGGGTCACAGATGGAGACGATGCGATGATGACAGATTAATGCTGCCAACGTCCTCAAAAGCAGTAATTCTTGCATTACAAAAATAAAATAAAGAACGAAGACATGCGAAGTGATATCATGTGCATGGAGCAAATAGGAATAGTTGAATGGCAACTGTGAACGGTCCACTCCATTCCAATGCGGTGAAGAGCGGATAAAGCTGCATGCACGTCTGATTAACGCTGTCGTGGAGAATGGAATATGCACGGTGCACATGGGGATTGGATGCACAACTGACGCACAAAGCGATGCACAGAAACAAAGAAGCAACTGCTGCATACAATACGCCCATCGATGCCAATGAGCAAGCACACAATCGATTGTATTTCCTCCCTGAGTCTTTACTCCGCCCTGCAATCCAAAGCCCCTCTCTACTGATTGTACCAATTACTCTTCCAGAGCGAGTACGCTGGTCAACAATACAACATGCAATGAAGGACACGGTTCAAAACAGCGCCGTCTACACGTTTTCTTCCTCTCCTTGTTCTACCGCCTCTTTCGCCTTCTTGCCTTGATTCCCTTTTTGCTCTCACCTTACCTGCTCTTTCTTTCACCCGCCCTCTTTTTTTCGCTGCACGGTCAACCTCCCTCTTTCCTCTCCTATCCAATACCCTTCTTCTGTTATTGCTCCTACTTGCCTGTGATACCATTCATCGCGCCTCAACGTTCCACCCGGGTGCATGATACATTTGCATCTGTAAACACAGGTAACTTGCAGTAATTGTCTTACGGTGCACGTCACACAACACTTTGATACACGAGCACGCGTCAACAATTCAAAGCACGGGCCAACTCTACTCTCTAGTGCTCACACGTGTTCTTGTCGTACCTGTATTGCCTTTGCTGCTTTGGTAGATGAAAGGAAAGGAGTTTGACCTGGAGAATGGCAATAGCGATGAGCTCTATTCAGAACTCTCGCAGACCCTTGGGGTGAATGTCAACCTGTCCCAGGGTAATGCTTATTCACAACAACAACAACAACAACAACAACAGCAACAACAACAACAGCAACAGCAACACCCTCATGGTCCTAGAAACGGAGGAGGACTTAGTATCGTCACCCAGCCATTTGACATGAACCAACACAGCTATAATGATTACGGGCAAAACTACTACAACGACGGGCATCGGCATGAACAAGTTTATGATTCTGAACACCGCTTTGATGATGAAGGAGAAGCAGGAGGACTACAGTACAACGAGAAACACGGAAGCGGCGACAGCCACTCGATCAGGAATCGTCGACCGGACCAGTTGCAGCAGCGGGATCTAGACAAGGCCAAAGCGGCGAGGATGGAGAAGCGTAAGAAGCATAGGAGATCAGTCAGCGAAAAGGAGGAGCACAAGAAGTGCCCATCTGTATGGGTTGTCTTTTCAAGGATGGTGACCTGCTGTGTACCTCCTCCTCTACTCGTACTTCTTGGTATGTATCCCTGCCTTACAAATGGCTATGAGAATGAAAAGTACTTGAATACTTTCATAATATTTGATCAATTTACTCATATGCTGGTATTACCAATTGGCATTCCCTCTAAAAAAAAATAGGCAAGGGTACAAAGGAGGTGCAGCAGGCTTGGCGCGAGAAGGTCGCGCTCGTATTCATCATCTTTATGCTCTGCTTCACAGTTGGTTTTCTTACTTTTGGCTTCAACGTCGTCCTCTGTGGCAAGGATCCGATGCGCATCCGTCACGGCCATGTTGGAGAACAATCATCTGTTCTTCTTGGTCGCGCTTACCTACTCAAGGACTTTAACCACCCTATCGTACCCGGCATGTCACAAGAGACCAGTAATCTGCTATCAAAACCGTTCCCTGATGCTGGAGGGAGGGATATGTCGTTCATGTTCCAGAACATCAACCGTTCATGCAAGGACGTACTGGGTGCCAAGCAGCACGATCAGAATGGAAATGTCTGGAACTACTTCCCTTGTGTCATGACGAATGATGGACAAGGCACCAAGCCTACCAGTAATTTAGGCAGACAGGGATGTCACGTCAGCCCGCAGTCGCTCAAGGCGCGTCAGGTCATCAAACAGCTGCGATTCATTGGTGAGGTCTATTTCAGCTGGGAGGACATCAAAGAAATGGGTACCAACTATGTGGTTTATAACGGACATGTTCTGGATCTCAACAGGCTGCACTGGCTGGAGGACAACATAATTGTGCCCCCTTCGTTCGGACCTTTCATGAATGGTAGCTTTGCAGGAAAGGATATCAGCTTGAGTATGTCCTATTCTAAGGAACGTACAATGATCAGCAAGTGTCTGGTCGAGATTGTCAAAGTTGGAGTCATCGACCAGATGTCGCTGGGTTGCGTGATTGCGGATATCGTCCTATACGTTTCCCTGATTGTCATTTTAGGTGTAGTCTTGCTGAGATTCTGTTTGGCTGTCATGTTTGGATGGGTGTTGAGCTGGAGACTGGGGTCGTTTGACGAAAAGACGTTTGCAGAGAAGCTGAGGCGTCAGGAGCTCATCGAAGCTTGGGTCGACGGCAACACTTCGCCCTACGTCGACAGCCCAAACTCGGAGACCCATCGGTAAGGGCAGCCTACCTTTTTTCTTCTTCTCAATATTGCTGTTATTCATCCTAGTCGCCTAACTATGCTGCATTCTTCGCACCTTTCTAGTCGCGCCGAGCGTATTCGCGCCAATGTCATGCCCTCGAGTTCTCGATTCTCGGTCAGTGAATCTGGTGCTGCGACGCCCAACGGTTCGCATGTCTCTGCCGCGACCGAGATCCCCTTCCCCCTCGGTCTTCCGCCTCCACCAAGTCGCTGGAATAGTCTTCCTTCGAGTCCCAAGCTATCGCAATCCAGTTCTTCACTTGTTGGACCATCTATGCCACGTCCAGGTCAAAAGCGCTCCGAATCGATGAAGCCCGCCAGTACATCCCGACTTAGCCGTGCAGGTCTCAACGCCTCAATTTCCAAATTCAAAGGCGAGGCTTTGCAGTGCCCATTATTGCACACGCTGATGCTGGTAACCTGTTACTCTGAGGGCATGGATGGTCTCCGCGCCACCTGCGACTCTTTGGCGAACACCAGCTACCCTTCGAGCCACAAGCTGCTGCTGATCATTGCTGACGGTATCATTCGTGGTGAGAATGAGGACCGCACGACCCCGGATGTCTGTTTGGACATGATGACGGATTTTATTGTGCCTCGTGAAGATGTCGAACCCCACTCTTACATCGCCATCGCTGACGGAAGCAAGCGCCATAACATGGCCAAGATCTATGCTGGCTATTACAAGTATGCGGATGATTGTGAGATGCCTATGGAGGAACGTCAGAAGGTGCCGATGGTCGTGATCGTCAAGTGTGGGGCACCCGCGGAAGCCCATGACAAGAAGCCCGGTAACCGAGGCAAGCGGGACTCGCAGATCATCCTGATGTCGTTCTTGCAGAAGGTTATGTTTGACGAACGTATGACACCACTGGAGTATGAGTTCTTCAATGCGTTCTGGAATGTCACTAAGGTGACACCCGATTTTTACGAGCTCGTGCTGATGGTCGATGCGGACACCAAGGTCTATCCGGATTCATTGACGAGGATGGTTGCTTGCATGGCCCAAGATCCGACTGTGATGGGTCTCTGTGGTGAGACCAAAATTGCCAACAAGAAAGAGTCTTGGGTCGCCATGATTCAAGGTACAGGCCACGTTGCCCAACTTCGTCTGTCATCCATCGCCCTATGATCTGTGCAAATACTAATCATTGCCTGTTCTTTTTTTTTTTTTATTAATACAGTCTTTGAGTACTATATATCGCATCACTTATCCAAGGCGTTTGAGTCGATCTTTGGTGGTGTCACTTGTCTCCCCGGATGCTTTTGCATGTACCGCATCAAGGCCCCTAAGGGCCCCAGCCGCCACTGGGTACCCGTCCTGGCTAACCCAGATATTGTTGAACACTACTCCGAGAACGTTGTCGATACTCTTCATAAGAAGAACCTATTGCTCCTGGGCGAGGATCGATACCTGACCACGCTCATGCTCCGCACATTCCCCAAACGCAAGATGATGTTTGTTCCACAAGCCGTATGCAAGACCCAGGTGCCGACATCCTTTGCCGTCTTGCTTTCTCAACGTCGTCGCTGGATCAACTCGACAATCCACAACCTAATGGAGTTGGTCCTGATTCGAGACCTCTGTGGCACTTTCTGCTTCTCGATGCAATTTGTAATCTTTATGGAGCTCGTTGGAACGGTCGTCCTGCCAGCCGCTATTTCGTTCACCCTGTACCTGATCATCGTCTCGTTCCTCATCACACCCGTGCCCATCATCCCACTGATGCTTCTTGCCGCCATTCTGGGACTCCCCGCAATCCTGATCCTGATGACGACCCGCAAGATTGTCTATGTGGGATGGATGTGCATGTATCTGCTATCACTGCCAATCTGGAACTTTGTGCTGCCGACCTATGCATTCTGGCACTTTGATGACTTTACCTGGGGCCAGACTCGCAAGGTTCAGGGTGAGGATGACGGCAAGGCTGAGGTCCATGGCGGTAAAGAGGGAGAGTTTGATTCGAGCCAGATTGTCATGAAGAGATGGTGTGAATTTGAGCGCGAGAAACGTATCAAGCTGGGTTTGACGAACGGTATCACAGGATGGTACCAGCCCATGACTTCATTGAACCAGGACGCAGCGAGCGTGAACAGCAGTGGAGCTGGAAGAGGCAACGTTAATGGTGGAGCTGGTATCGGAATGTAATAGAGAATAAATCCATTATACATTCTTGTAACGCTTCCCCATACTATTTTTAAGCCTAACCAATCTTCCCACGATAAATAATCGAGTCTTCTTCTTAAAGTTTATTACTTAAGGATGTTCTACAAGCGAAGCGATGGAGGGAATGCACGGGAGAAATAGATACGATGCGTCGGACGAGAATGAGTTTTTTCTTCACTCTTCCTTCTTGACCTGAGCAGCTGCAGCTGCAGCTTTGCTCCTCTTGACACGATCACCATAGGTCTTTCTGGCAAAGGCCGTAAACAAGTAAATCAGGGGCACAACATAAACCAAGACGCTCCAGATAGCGAAACGCGATCCGGGGTTACTGAAGCATCCCTTGGGGGCACCGAGCTCATACCAAATTGCCAAGGCAATACCAGTCCAGAACTGAGTGATCTGCATCGAGGTGATGTACTTTTTGCCAGGAGGCTTCAGACCCACCGAGGTGGCAGCTGGATCACACAAAAAAACCAGGTTAGACATAATGAGTTCGATAAGAAGCGCGTGATGAGTAGCTGCGAATAGTGAGGGTTGGCCGCGTGCACTTACCATAGTAAGCATACATGATCGTGTGGACGAAGGAGTTGAAGGTGGTGAAGACCCAGATGGGGTGGGCGCGGTAGTTGTAGCCAAGGTACATGGTGATAATGGCGCCGGCGTGGTGATATGTCTGCAATAGGGACGAGCGACGGCCCTTGAGCAAGATGATGATTGTATCCACAATCTCGTCTACATTGGTATCGTTGGAGACAAGAAACAGTGGGGTTAGCGGATCGTGCTTTTTCGCGGATTCTCGCTTCCGGCCTGGTGCCTAAGTCCTGTTCTTTCCAGCTGGCTACTTACAGTATTTGGAGAGGTAGAAGTAGTACGAGTAGTAGCCGAGACTCTCCCAGAAGGTGCCGTTGGTGTCGCAGACCTGTCGCCGCATCAATGAAATCGTGTTTTTAAGTATGGTCAGATCGATAGGAACACAGTTGCCCCAAATAAATATAAAAAAAAAAAAAAAAAAAAGAGAACGCTCACTTACAGCGTCCATAAAGTTGTGAGTCGCGAGTGCTTTCTTCCATGCGAAGAACATGCCATAGAACGTCCAGGCGGAGTAGACACACAAGATCGTGTTGTGAACAAAGACCAACGCGGTCATGAATGGACTCGACTCTGACAAGTCCTGCTGTTGCTTCTTCTTGCCCTGTCCCTGTCCCTGTCCCTGTCCTTGCTTGGCCGCCGTGTCCGCGGCAACGACACGCGAGACCTTACCCTGCTTGGGGTTCAGGAGCACGACTGCGAGCACATAGAGTGCCGCAACGGTGACAGGTGTGCGCCAATTGACAAAGAAATCGTAATACTCTGGGTAGAGGATTCCTTGGGGTTGTGGGGCAATCGCCCAGTCGGCAGTATTGTGGAAGATGTGGCGGCCCTTATCGGACTTGTCAAAGTTGAGGTCTAGGTATTTCGTGCCGAGGTTCTTGAGGAGCTCCATGGTGTTCTTTGCAATGAGAATGAGAATGGAGGGAATGAATGAGAAGAGTGGAATGAGAGAGAACAGAAGAAAGAGGCAAGGAAGATAAGTAGCCACTCATACTCAAATATAGAAGGACCCTCGGTCCTCGGTCCACGCGAGAACTGGCTGCGTCCGGTCTCCGGAGTAACCGCTGTCGGAGACCGGCATCGAATCACATCCAAGAACAGCCCCGCTTTGTCTGGTCTTATCTAAACGCTCCCGGCAACAACATCGACGGCAGTGTACTTCCACGACTATTCTCCTTGTCGCTCTCAACGTTGAGAGTGATCCCTTGGGGGCTCAGTCCATCCATGCATCATTGTGGACACATGCGTCCCCATCGATTTTTTTTTTTTTTTTTTGTCTAGCACGGTTCACTTTCTGTTGGCTATGAAGTACTGTTGGGGCAAGGACCTCCTCTAGACGCCTGCTTCTCTCCGCCTCCGCCGGTCAACCAAGGTAGAGCACTTATCTTTTCTCATGTTCATTACCCTCGAATTAGAATGCACTAAAGCTAGCGGACCCCACTTTTTTGTCGGCCTTGTTCCTGAAAGGACAGAACGATGCCGAAAACCAAAATCGCTGGCATCCCCGTCTTGTCACGGTGAGCGGGGAATCAATCCAAGTTCTATCTTCCGTCTATCATTGCCAGGCCTCGAAGGAGGTTATTTTATTCTTAGTAAACTGCAAATACGCGACCTTCTGTTGTCTGAATAAAAACAAACGACATTACAGCTGCAATCACACCAATTGTGAAAACAATATACGGACAATATCCCACTTCATCCACACAATCGTAGGTTGCAGTCTACACTCTAAATAGCTATCAAAAAAATCCTTGACTGGACACCAAGATTTCTTCCAATCTATTGGGACTACACCACTTTGCATTGAGGCCCGCGCCAGCCGCCTTGACAAAACGCCATCATCATCCATCTCCAGTCTGTTGGTTCGCTTTTTGAGAATTATGCCGTGCAACTCTGCTGTCGATCCACCGTGATTGCCTTTTTTGGATTACAGTTTCACCTCCACATCGCTCTGCATTTTCTAGTTTTTTTTTTTTTGCTGGCCACTGTGCAGGCACATGGCATCTACATATCATATAGACGGCGTATATCACAGATACCACAACCCAACTCAAGGACTGTACTCGCAACAACTGGGATATTATCTTTCCAGCTTTTCAGCTTTTCATATATTAGTGGGTATGCTAGTATTTCTTACATTGGGATTACACTAAAGGCTGCAAATAAACAAACAAACAAACAAACAAACAAATGAACGAAACAGCAAAGAAACGGAAAAAGCAAGATATGTGAAATGATGAATCGCGAAAAGATTAGAGTAGATATTCATAGGTAAAGTTTTCCTGGGGCTGCAGGAGCAGGACGATGAGCACGATGCTGTGGCCCGTGATTGCCCTGTTGCTGCTGGTGTTGCTGTTGATGTTGGTGGTGCATCTGCGGAATCATTGTATGCTGGCGATGCTGGTCCTGATAATGTGTGTGTTGCTGTTGTTGCTGGTAACGCTGGACCTCTGCGCTCGGAGCAGATCCCTGCTCGTGATATCCTCCACGTGTAGGGCCTTCAAACCCAGGGCCTCCAGGCACCGGCCCCGTTGGACCGCTGTGACCATGTCCATGCCCATGAATATGATGATGGTGCTGATCTAGGCCATCGATCCCAAACGACTCGTACCGCGCCCGGTTCCGAGTGTCGTCCGGGATAGACTCTGCTTTTCTCTTGTTGGCCATCACCATCACCCCAGACTGAGGCGTCAGTGGCGACGTAACCGAGTCTATACCAATATTAACAGAGCGAAGCATAATCAATACAGGTTGTTTTTTGTTCGTATGAATAGTGCGTAATGATCCATCAGCAAAAGACATACCTCGACGCGCTAGAGCAGTATCCGTCATTTGCTCGATTCGCTCTCGCATCCATTGAATCGTTCGCTCCTGTGATGCTTGCAGCTGCTCCAGTTTCTGTGTGTGCTGCTTCAGTGACATGCACACATCCTCCACATAATGCAGCCGGTTCTCCAATTCCTCTGTAGTACGTGGACTGGTCGGAGATCCGGGGAGTCGATGGCCCGTTAACGAAAATGACGACTGTTGCTGATGGTGTTGAGTAGCCGAGGTGAATGCAGGGCCAGCAGCAGCAGAGATTGGGGGAGGGATTGCAGGCGAGGGCATGGCCTGGATGGGCGCCGCGCCAACATGTGATGTTGGAGGGGGAAGGGTATTATACTTGTTACCAGAGGGCAGTGAGGGAGTCGACTGTGGCGAATCCTTATGCGCCTTGTTTCCTCCCATAGAGTGCAATCGATCTGGTCGTTGGAAGTCGTGATATGGTGGGTGGGGGTGATGACGCTGAGGTGACCCGTATGATTGGCCAGGGTGCGTAGCATTTGAGGAGTGAGCACTATCAGTAGCAATGCTGCCACGCTTAGCAGCGTAACGCTCGTCTCCATCACTCAAGTCGCCTGGGTGTCGATGAGTTGGATTCACTGACGACGCATCTTCTGGGGATTCCAAGGGTTGCTGTACTCTTGGCGACATGGCGCCCCGTGGGGCATCTCCAATGGAACCGTGTGTCCTCGGCGGCTGATGGGATGGTCCTGCGGAATATGTACTATTCCCACTCTGCGAGGGAGGGCCCTCTGAGTGAACCCCTGCGCCAGGATGATTCTTATCAGGTTCCTGACCCGGTAGACTACCCTTTCTATGATCGACTCCTGGCACGCTATGGTTGCGGAAGTTCTCAGAAACTCCAGTTGCTCCTCCTAGAGCTGCTTCGCCTTCGCTGTGATCCCTACCCATCAAGTGAGGCTTCATTGGACGATATGCTTGTGTCCCAGACCCTCCAGAATAGTAGGATGGTGGAGGAGGCGGTCTTGGATGGTGCTGTGGGTCTTGAGAGCTTCTTGGTGATTCCGAGACATGTTGGAGGGCATACGGGCGCTCTGGTGAATGAACGTTGGGGTAGACCTGGTGTCGCTGTTGCAAGCCCGGCCTGCGCACATCCTGTTGGTGGCGTGGGAAAGGATATTGCGATCGAGGCTCGTGTGGCTGGTGTGTTGAATCTCGCATCTATTGACGAAAAGGGCCCACAATAGGTTCACATGTTAGGAAAATAATCGCGCGTTCTTTTAAACAGGGGTGATGAGAATTCTTCATACCAAAGTTGAGTCCCGAACCTCGGGCTCTCTTAGGCTATTGGTGAGTGAAGGATGGCGGCCTCCGGTAGTAGGACGCATTGTAGGGGATGGTTGACCGAGATGGCGACTTGGGGGCGCTTGCGGATGGTGCTGGTGATGGTGTGGTGGCAAGCTTGACTTGTAAGCGAGACCTGAATGTTGACCACCTTCACCACTGTTAGACCTGGACCTGTCGTTCCTTTGAAGAAAGTATCCCTTTCCGTGCTCGAATACCACCCTTGATGTTGCTGGGGCTGTGTTCATCGATCTTGCAGATTTACGCTTGATGTTCTTGCGCAGATGAGGAAAGTCGCGCTGAAAATGGGGGTGATAGAACTGCCAGCGTTGTGTCTCGGGATTCTTCCTGTTCATGTTCGATTCTTCTATGGGTGTACATTCCCAATGTTAGACTTTGCAATATTGTCTGATGTGCAAGGATGCAGCTGTAGTTATTTAAAGCAATCCACTTCCGACTGAATTTACCTCTATCATAGCGGTAGACTTATAAGTTTTATCGAAAAATGAGCATAGTTAGCAAACTAGCGTGTTTTTTTTTTTTTTTTTTTTTTTTTTTTTTTTTTTTGAAACTGAATCCCTAGCACAGATGCGTGAGCTTACTTTTGTGAAATCCATACACTAAAAAAAAATTAGTTGCAGAAGGTTGGTTGTATGGTTGGTTGGTTAGACTCCGCTTAGTAATGCCAGTTCGATGCGAATGCTTCGAAGAGAGGTTCTACTTACTGTTCAACTGGCGGACAAAACTCTGCCAGTTGTTGTGCTTGAAAAACTTTGGCAGGATGGTATCCGACAATTTGATGCAGTTGTATACGTAGAACATGTCCCCCTCCTGGGCCCAAGAGATAAGATGTTGGATCGAAGGATCTTCCACCATCCTATTCAGTGAACAGAGTATGACAGTGATGTAGCATGTTAGTGCCACGACCGCTATATCACGATCACATCAACCATGAGCAAGGTTACTTACCTGTACAATTTATCGACAAACATGCTGCGGACTTTGACCGGCTTGCGCGAGCCGCCTGCAGAGCGAGCAGTCGGGTCGGACCCATCCTCATTCTTTGTCGAGGCGCTGTCATCTCTGGACTCTGTGCCGTCCTCGTTCTCTTCAGATTCATCGTCATCCTGTATATTGTCCTCGTCATACATCAGGTCGTCCTGCACGTCTCCCTCATCTCCAGTGTCGCTTCTGGAAGGACTAGAGTTTTGAATACCTTGCTCATTCTGTAACCGACTTGACTCCTCTCCATCACCGCCAAGACTCCCTTCGCTCCCTTCGCGCGGGCACTGTGCCTCGTAGTCCTCGATAGACGATCGGTCGGATCGGAGATACATGTTAGGCCTTACTGGTGCACGTTCCGCATCCCAACGACGGCCATTGAAGGCTGCTGAGTGTTCTTTCCCGTCAAAACTCCCGCTACGGCACCGCTGACTGCCGCCAACAGCAACATTAGCATTGTCGTCGTGAACGCTGCTAGTGTTATTGTCAATGTGGTTGTGGTTATCGGCTCTGTGATTGAAGGGGTTTGGTGTCCCTGGAAGTGCTCTGCGTCCTGGTGAGCTAGATCGACGATGGATCGGTGGGGTGCTATCGTCTTCACTGTTGCTATTAGGCGGCTGATACGAGTGCGAGGGTGTACGTGCATCTGATAGCGATGAGCGATCGTTATCGCAACCTTGATCGCGGCGAAGATGACTCTTCGCGCGGTCAGACTCGGTACTATTCTCGTCCTGTGATAGAGTCGGGACGGTCATGGCGGCGATGGGCGGTGTTGATGAAGAAGCGAACGTGCCGGCAGAGGAAGAGAAGGTGTCGGGTGTACCAAGGAGGCAGACCGTCGATGCAGTGGCAACTGCAGCAAGAGTGGCTAGATTTAAGGTTAGGGTTGGCGCGTAAGCTACGGTCGGGGAGGTGGACGGCGCCGGCGATGGCAACGATGATGGCTCGGATAGCCGTCGTGAGTGGGGAGAACGCAGGGGCGAAACTGGAGGGGAGAGTGGGGTCGATGCTGAGAGGGGGCCGAAAGGCGAATGATCCATAAAAAGAATTGAAATGGTGAGGGGGGATAAAAGGATAAAGGTTGACCGCCTCCCAAGTGCGATGGGATCCGTGCGAGAGAAGAAAAAGAAAAAGAAATTTTATAGAATAGTTTAAACGCGGTTGAATTCAGTTGAAAAAAGACGCGTTATGTTTTTTGTTTGGTTGCTCTGTTTTGGGTTGGTTGGTGTTGTCGAATATATACAGTGGCGTAGGGATGAATCGACCAGGAGTAGACATGGATGTGGATGAGGAATGGAGGGAAAGAAGAAGAGAACACATAAGCGTGATATTGAGGGTTAGTTAGTTAGTCATCCGATAAATAAATAAACAAAGTGCAGCCGACCCTTCTCACGCGCCACGCATAACCCATCCATCCAATCCACTTTTTTTTTCTTTGTGCACAATCCCTTTTGATAAATCGAAATAATTAACGAAGACATTGCAGATGCACCCAATGTTGATTGCATATCTTTTCCCTGAAGGAGAAAAGACAAAGACAAAGGAAAGAACATGTTTCTGAACATGCGCCAGTGATGTGCACCGATGGGACCTCGCCCCAGCCGAAGGATTGTATTTTTGGTGCTCTTACAGTTGTATGCAGGAACCTGCCGATGGTGGTTCAGTAATAGGGAACAAATATCTACTCTCAGGTCAGTAACATGTCGATACACAAGGTAACTGACTACCCGAGCAAATATCGCAGGGGAGAAAAAATTAATAGCAGCCGACGCGCCAAAAAAAAAGAAAAAAAAAAAAGTGGCCAAATGGATAAGTTGGATAAGGGGCTAGGGTCGGAGAGCAGATGTTTGCGATTGAGCTCGCGCTTAAGATGAGCCGTGTGTCAACCAGGGACGACACCAAGTTGTGGTTGTTGACGTCTGATGCTGTGATGGATGAAGTGTGTGCACGCTCCCAATGATTATTTCGCTTCACGATTGTGCGACAAAGGAAAACAGCAACAAAGTGGGTGGTCATGCATACATTGCTGCTACACAAGAGGAGGAACATGTACAAATGCAGTAAACAAACACGCCCGACGCAGCCATTCCGCTCATGCTTCCGAAGACAAAGACGCCGCAATTGAACTGAATTAGAGTCATAGAATGATGAGCAGCAACCATCAGGTGTCCCTGGGAATTATGGTGCACACACCCAAAATAAATATAAAAAATACCGATCAAATGAACAACCTTAACCCTAGTCTATCGAAAAATTCACAGACCATAACGTAGAGCAATGGTAGGTTTGCCGAGGAGGGGAGGGGGAGGGGGAGAGGGAGGGGAGAGCTGAATGTGATAGCGAATACCAGATGCAGAAACAAGAAGAGATAGTGGGAACTCTGTGTGACACATGGACGATAGAGGCACACCAGGATCTGAAGATGAACAAATGAGCAGATGGACTACTGAACAATTGGTCAATCACAAATAACTGCAGGGGAATTGAAAAGCGTAACGTAAAGGTAGGATAAGGAGATCGAGCGATGCGATGCGATGCGATATGATATGGCCATTGTAAAAGAACAATTCCTCTTTCCACCTTCTTAAAACTTCTTTTGACGTTCGTCCGCGTCAGTTACTATGTTCAATGGTCTGTTGTATTGTTTGGATGGGATATTCTGTTGCTTGTTGATTGTTTGTTTTGATTGTTGTTCGACAGCGCTGGCTCTGATGACGAAGGATGAAAGATACTTTGGCGTGCATGAGAAGCTGCCATTCTGATCAATTACGGTTATTCAGCAATTCAAATTGGAGGGAGATGTATCTTTCCAAAGGACCATGCTCAGGGAAGATGAGGAAACAAACAACACAAGTGGAAATCAAGGGAATGTTCCAAGCACCAAAAGTTGGGGAAACTATAAGTTGACTATTCTCAGGTACGACCTCACGGACCGTTTGGCACTGTTTCATGCTGATGTTCATAAACGTGCGGTGGCCTCACGATTGAGCAGTGGTGATTGGCAAAGATTGGCATAGGGAAGACACAAATGCAACAGGTGGAGCCCAGTGGCGATTAAACCCCCCGAGAAAATAATAAAGAGCCATAGGTGCGAGAGAAATGTTCAGATCGCCGAGGGAGGAAGGGAGTGCTCTGGAGATATTCTTACCTCGATCGCTTGCGGATGTAATTTCCGATGGGAGATGGAGAAATGAATTAGATCGAGATCGATGGACGTGGAGATGGAAGGTAATTGGATGAACTGCGGCTGCTGTGTATCTGTGTGCGGGAGAAAGGAAGATGAATGAAGAACGTCAGACTCAGATATCGGATATCTTTGAGATTGGGTGCTGAGAGGGGAGTGAAGAGAAAACTGAAGCCGAAGGAAATGTCATGGAGAAGTGGGAAAAGAAGCAGCGGTTTTTCTTCATGGATCATAGGGGACCAAAAGAAGAGGAAGAAAACCCCCCCTGGTTGCATCGGATGTGTGCGTGTACGTGTTATGTCTTTGAAACGCTGTAGACTCTGGTGTTGCACCTGACCTCACCAACAACGAGGTTGCGCGAGAACAAGAGGAAAGCGATTAAAGCGTGCAACCCCACACACTCACGCACCCTTCGCAAACACCCAATGAATGAAAAGTGAGATAAAAGGGCGGGAGAGAAGGAAGCGATGGGCACATTGGGAGAAAGTGTTCCAGCGTGCTTGTTACGAAGATCTATCTTATTTCTTTTGTGATGGGTTAGGATTATCAAGCTCTCGCATATACCCGTTGCATGTGCATGTGCCGAGGCTATGGACCCATGCCCATGTCTATGCCATGTCATGCTCCTTGGACAATCAAATCTCTGCTCTCGTTCTTTCTCATTTCCACAACAAGTCGATTGTGTAATGCGCTGCATCGTGATTGTGTGTCGTATACAGTTGGGTTGGCATATGTCATTGGTATTGATTTTACAATAGAGCAGTGGATAGACTATCAGATGCTCCATTGTTTTGGGTGCTCAGGGCAGGCCCAAATGGAGAAAGACAGGGGTAGATGGCGATCAGTGTGGAACGACGTGTGGAGTGGGTGTACGCGTGAATGTGCAACAATGTCCAGGAGGGTACTTTTTTTCTTTTCTTTTCGCCCGCCAAAAAAGAAGAGTATATGTTTAAGAAGAGCATTGACTCCTAAAGACACGCGTTGAAGGGCCTAATCTCGAAAGCGTATGATGCTTTGACTACAACCCTATCCTACCTGCGAGCAAGACGTGGCGAATTAGGGGGGGAGTCAGTGTCAATTGAGGTGTGAGAGAGAGGGGAAAAGTAGGCTGGAGAGTGGAGAGGGTGAATGAGAGTGTGTGTGAGTAAGAGAGGCGAGGGGGTGTTCAGAGAATGAAGGGGTAGGAATCAGAATGAA
The DNA here is from genome assembly GCF_025024155.1 of Gamsiella multidivaricata. Taxonomy (NCBI): domain Eukaryota; kingdom Fungi; phylum Mortierellomycota; class Mortierellomycetes; order Mortierellales; family Mortierellaceae; genus Gamsiella; species Gamsiella multidivaricata. Next base: position 95,201 of record NW_026251776.1, read on the forward strand.
TGAAGAAACGAATGCGAATGAGCGAAAAGAGAGGAGAGTGAAGTTCGATACCAATTGAGAACCACGAATGGCTGTGGAGGTGCTTATAAGGGAAAAAGTGCGAGATGTTGGGAGCTGTCGGTGCCAACATCGCTGTGGACTCCTGAAGGAAGCGCAAAAGGGCTTCTTTGGAAATGTATTGAATCATGTGCCGTAGAATAGAATAGTAATCGTATTGGACATCGCACGAAAGGTACATGTCGACCACAAAGTACTGCTTGCTCTATCCCGCGCAAACAAATTCGAGCCGGGCTTTCGCCAACAGCTCACCAGCTCCATTTTTTGGTCCCTGTTTGTTCGCTTCGTGCAGTCCTGCGCTTGTGTTGCTTCCTTCTGTGCCGAGGTATGAGGAAAGAGTACCGGCTCGAGTGCAGAAAAATCACATTCGTTCGTTCGTTTGTCCACCCATTCATTATTTTTCTGTGTCAAAACGGCTCTTTTCATTTATTTTATTTTTTTTCACGCGATGTCAGTAAGTAGACTCTACATAGATAAAGTCTACAATAGTTCGACGATTACTCCGTTACTTCAAACACTGCGATGCTGCGTGCATAAGGAAGGATACATATAGATTTTAGTCGGCTGCTCATTAGTTTGGAGTTAAGTGTAGAACCATGCTCTTCTTGAACCCTGAGCCAAGTCCTATCTTCATTTCCCCTACCCTGATTTTCCTCCGGCTCTCCTCTCAGCTGCCCAAAGGGTTAAGTATGAGCACTTCTGTCTTATGTGATCATTTATTTTTATTTCATCGCTTTCTGTGTTCACTAAGGCAGTGGACTCAACTAAACGACAACACGGACCCAAATGCTCTTTCGTCTAGAGTACTGGCAGCCTATGCGGTGGTCAAGGCTGCTCATTTGATGAGTCAACGCTTGCTCAAAACCACCAGGTCTCCCACTACATCTCCTCGAGACAAAGCAATAGAGCAGGAAGGCATGCAAGGAAAAAAGCACGGGTCAAGGAAGGTGCTTGAACCTTGAATTTAGTTCCGCGTAAACGATGCGTGCGGCCACTGAAGAAAAAGGAGGTCTAATCTGCCCTGGACAAATCACCGACGAGCGATGGCGGAAATGCAAAGTCTGTCTCCGAAGGGGTACATGGGTAGCTTTCTTCACACACTCACTTCGTAAGCCGCGGTCAACAGCAACTAGAGGAGTCCTACATCTGTTCTTGTGCCCCTGTGTGTGCGCCATACTTCAACGACATTCAAACCAAGGCCTTGTGCATATCAACATGCAGTTCACGTTCTCAATCGAATCTGTCATCTTTTTTCGCGTTTTCTCTATCCTTTGCAAAGTCTGAGCCAGTAGACGCATTGTTTGCTGTTAGAGTAGACTAGTGAATATCCATGACTAATTACTACTAGGGTGCATGTACTCTGCAGTCAGCACAGGTACTGTACGAGGGTACATGTGCACCACTGTTTCCTAGGAATGTGGCCCGATTCTATAATTGCATTTATTTTGTCACAGGTGAATATTCTCGCCGCTGATTTGGCAACAGCTCCATGTATGTTTGTGTAGTACAGCACTCTGCTGCAGTAGTGCATCCAGACGTCGGTGCACATGCTCCTTCACATCATCACCCGTGTTCGTGCTCTGCATGTCTCACCTCTACTTTAACATGCACGCACTAGAGAGATGTCTGTGTGTCGTGTCGTGCCATGAAGAAACCGAGCATCAGGGGCGGAGGACAAATCCCGCATGGAACTTAATTGAAATATATTTGCTCTCTGAATGTCCCAGCTTATCGTAAAACGCGTTACTCAAACGAAGGAACCCGTGCCGGGTTTTCATAGCTCGTTTCCGCGACCAAAAACACCTGCTCTCGCTTCCATTATTACAGCAAAGATCGATGGACGAGCTGCAATTGCAATTTAACAACAATAACAACAACAACCCAACACCATCAACAACAACAAAACCCAAAAACAAAAAACAAAAAAAAAAAAAAAAAAAATAGATGGGGTTGTAAGTTTACATACAACGCGTACATGGATGCAGGGGCAGGGACTACTTCAATGCATAAAATATTTGGCCTGAGATATCTGTTATGTCGATTGTTTTCCTTGTACGCCCAAGGGTTATGGACCCTTGCTCAATGCCTTCGATCCATTTCCACGGGACGGGGAATGGCACGAATCAGGGTACCGGTGCTTCCCCTCGAATTCATTTGTTTTTTTCCGCAAACCATAACTTGGAGTAAAAGAAGGGAAATGCCCTCGTTGTGATATCCTTGGATTTTCCTCTTTCCGCTTATGATTCTCTGATTTGCTTACTTTTCTTTGGCCTGGGCTGAAGGAAGCACAGTAAACATTATTGGGGTAAGGCGGAGTAGATCCTCAACCTTCTTTTGGTCCGTCTAACGGGTCATACATGCTGCATCGCTGCATAGACTATCTGCTTCTCGAGGTCTGCAGTGGCGCGGGATTGAGAACGGGAACAGAGCGCTGGAAAGGAAGAGATAGATAACAGTTGCACAAAAGACCAATGTTCACACTCAGAAGAATGAACAATACAGTTTGTGCCGTTCTGCTGAGGCTCCTCTCGAGAGAAGTGATTTATGATGGCTGAAGTAGCAGCGTCCTCGAATTGTGGTTGAACCTAGGGTATAGGCTATGAACCAAAGGTGGACTAGCGTACACCACAACAGAGCCAGAACCGAGCGCAACATCTCAATATCTATTGAGCGTTTGCCCGATATCCTTCTGGAAATGCCGATTTCTCGCAGTAAACATCTATGCAGTGCTATTAGCTCGTACGACCTAATTTCAGGCCTTGTTTGCCCAAGCGGCCTATCATTTATAGACATGGTTTCGAACCGCCTCCATCCGCTGCTGTTTCCTTGACCCCGAAGCAATTAGTCTGGGACTCGTGCAACCGTCATCGATTACGCCATTCTGGCCACACCGTATGAGAGCATTTTGTTCCGCCGATGGGTTCTTCTCCTGTTCGATATAATAAGGCATCCATTCATGTATAATGGCATACTAGACCAATTTCGCTTACTGAGAATACTCTATGCTGCAGTCGCTATGGGAACCAATTTGACCCAAATGGTCAGGGGAATGCTGCACTACACATTCACGCGTCCGACGACACAACTACCCACTACGTTGCCTAGATATGAAACATGAATCACCTCGTCATCATTCGCTGAATCCGCTCAATTCAGCATTAGTAGCTGTACTATAAGACGTTTAGGGGATGCTAGGAGTAGGTGTAGTTGTCGGAAGATGAAAAAAGGGAGGAGATAGTGGTGGTGATGATGATGCTAGCTGAACGCTTACCAGGCTTGAACAACCACAAACAGGTACAAGGTATCTCATAATGGAAGGTCTGTTATTCGCGTGTACTATGAAGGATGTAGAAGGACCATGTACACCTTCTCACAACGTGCATTGAGCAGCTGTAAAAGGAGAGAGGCATTTTTTCTTTAAAAAAGAGCGATTCAAGGGGAGATGAGATAGAACAGAAACCGCTATGCATATGAAGTAGCCTGTCTTTTTTTTTTTATATTGTCCTTGTCACTTTCGTTAACCAGTAACCGGCGAGGCGTATCATGCTCACAGAGCGGTGGGTCCAGGTTAGGGAAATAGCGGACGATGGAGGATCCTCCTTGTGTTTGTGTGCACAGGAAGGACCAGGTAGAGCCAATGGAACGCGTCCATTGGGGACACAGAAGAGCACTGAGTCTCAGACGCGCGTAGGAAAAATAATAGTAATAGTAATAGTAATAGTAATAGTAATAGTAATAGTAATAGTAATAGTAATAGTAATAGTAATAGTAATAGTAGTAAGTAATAGTAACAATAAGCACTTCAAAAGACCTCCTCAGGAACCGGCAGTAGGAGGTATCCAATAGAGGAGCACCCGAGAACCAGCATTTTGATCATGTATGTACTGCACGAGAAAGACGCTCAACCGATTATGTCGATTGAGCATTACCATATCATCCCGATCTGAGCCAATAACAAGGTCTCGGTCTGTTGGTACGAGAGGATGTATGGGGTATCTGAGGGGCTACCGGACGAGAAAAAAAAAAAAAAAAGCGTCAGAACCTCAAGGCTCCAAGCAGAAGAAGGGGTATGCTATGCCAAACAGGAAAGGGATTGGCTGACCTGGCCCATGCACACAGATAGGATGGTTGTGGGTGGATGATATGCGACATTTTACATAACGGCACTGGACACAAGGAAGCGAGAGCAACGCGCCTTCTCCTTCAAGCTGTGGCGGTTCGACTCCCTTTCCATCTCTTCAATCCTCTCATTCACTTCCCCACCCATCGAACGCTGCATCCATCCAATCTCCCTTCCCCTCCCTCTCTCTCTCTCTCATCCTCGCCTCTCTTTCTCGCTTACAGTCCTCGCTCCTCAGCTCATGGCTACCGCATACAAAGTAATCCTGTCCTTCCAGGCCTTTTTTTTGTAATTGTTTTCACACAACAGCCTCGACACAAACCATCGTCCTCATCCATGGTTTCTTTCCTTCATGTCTGCACTCCACGCTAGGGCCGGGAATCTCTGACTCAATCAGAAACCGCACGGCTATCGACGTTCCTTTCAGAGTGTCTTCTTGTAGGCACACTTAAGGTACGACTTTATCTTCCTAGCTCTGGAGTGTGCAAAGCACAGGGGGTGCACGTATACCGATACGATACAATACAAGGAGAAACCAGAGATTGATGTAGGAACATGCACAGCATACTACTCGATGCAATCGACGCATCGGCGCCCCAGTCTCGCAAGGGCATCGACAAAGGAGAAAACAACCTTTAATTGCTCTCTGTCTCTCACTGGCCTCATGGATGTATAGCCGGATGATAACCGCACGCAGCCCGTTAACAACATAAGGGAGTCGCTGAGGATTTCCAGAACACTCTTTCTTAAACCATTGATGTCACTGTCGGCGCCTTGCGGAGATGAACAGGGGGGAAAGATGTGGCAATAAACAACATCAGTACGCATGTTATTGACAGACAATGCCTCGTACAAAGGATACAACGCCCTAGTCATGTGTGACTGACTGACCAGATCTCCATGGTCATATAGCGCGTTGTCTGTTCAATCCTCAAAGACTCACGCTCTTCTCTTTCTCTTTTCCATCTCCTCCAGGGTTTTTACTATTTTGAGGTGTATCTACGAGGACGGGAGGAGCTACTTCTTCATGTATATAACGACATTAAACCGCCGTCGGATGGTCCCAGCAGCTTCACTCAACCAAATTCCCTCTCTCTTGCAAAGTCAAGGTAAAAAAGAATAAAAAAGAGACAACGCACGAGTCGAACAGTGATCTGCACAGGAAAAGGGCGCGCGAACAAATCACACATCATGTGCCTGACTAATGAGAAAGAGCATGTTCATAGGCCCACCAACATCCTTTCCACGAGAACGTTACGGTCGTAAGTGTGCATGGTTGTTTCTTCATATCTGTATTCTTTTTTTTTCGGACAATACCATGGAGTCCTTTAGAACTGATAGGCATGCATTCTCTTCTTTCTTTCATGCCCTAGACTAAAACTGAGCTCTCCGAAACCAACGCCACCTCCACTAAGCCCAATTGATACGGAGCTGGAGAAGGACGAGTCGCGCGCCACATTCTTAATTGCAGGATATCCCCGGTACAAATGTCCTTACGTCTGGGTAAGGACTATCTCATGACGGCATTGGGTGACGGGTAGTAAAGAGGGATTCTTTCTCTCTGAAGCACGCATACTAACTGATTAACAATTACCACAAACCGTACGGCTGGAACGAATACAGCTTCGGTCAAATCACAAACGACTTATTCAGAATAACAACGACCAGAAGGCGGAGGCGAACGACCCCCTGAAGCTGACCACCATTTCTGCATGGCGCACAGATGGTACGTTCGGGCAGGAACAAAAAAAAAAAAAAAAAAAAAAAAAAACGTGGAAGATGGATAAAAGCTGACGGCGTCAAAAACTTACATTAGGTCTTTGATTCATTTTTACTAGATATCCGGCTTTGGGATATCATGGCGGAAATTATCACGCTGACACTGTCACCATCGCCTATCAATCCGTTCCGGATTAGTCACGCGTACTTTGAGGCGCTGCCGCTGGAGGAATGTGTCGTTGCTACGGGTGCCATGATGGACTTTTTACAGAGAGTGTACATGAAAGATACCCCATACACCGATGCAGGTGCGTTTTTGCGGTGGAGTGATTTCCCACGAGAAAAAAAAAAAAAATTGGCAGAAAAAGGTCAAATAACTGAAGGGATGCAAACTAACGGCCGTCGTTTGTTTTCATCCGCATCTGACAAAAATAGTATACGCCGATATTAAGCACCTCCAGAAGATGCATTTCGCTTTGTATGACGAGCTGCATTCTTTTCTGACAGAACGACAAGAGGCAGCAGCGGCCGCTGGAGGCAATGGTCAGGTCGCGGTAGAGGCCGCGTTGCATTAGATTTCTTTAAAGAACGGCTTCTCTTTTTCAGGCTTACAGGATTACAGGACTGCAGGATGACATGATTGCAGGACAAGGCAGGACACACGGGATGCCGATGTCCTGTTTTGAAGTCTGTGAATCCATAAACAAGAAGAAAACCATGTAGCGAGACCACGCTTTTTGCATCAGATCAATCAGGCAAATACTAAAAAAATAAATGAAAAGTCGCATCTCCCAAATGGCTCTCCCCCCTTGCTTTTTTTTTTTTTTTTTTTTTTTTTTTTTCTCCCCTAATTGCCTGCATATCATAGAAAACAACAAAATTAGAGCTATAAAGAATTTGGTCCGCAGGGCTCAGGGCTTTTTTTTTATGTATATTATTATTAATCGTCATTCTTGGGCGCCACGGTCTTTAGCACAACTCTACATGCCAGCGTCGTTATACAATTTTCGGAGATCATCCGTTCCACATCGCATTAGGGTGACAGGACATCTGCCATGGTCTTCCACTTGCTTGTACGCACATGGGTAGCAGTACACATATCCTGAAGACAGCGCCGTCGGATTCGTGATCGTCTTTAGGCAGATGGGGCAGATGTTTGCGGCTCTTGGGAGAGGCAGGCCTTCAGGATGGGGCTTGACTCGCTCAGGTGGTGGCACTTCCGCGGTATCACCGGCCGTCGAGGCCTTGCGGTAGTAATCAGACTGGTACCACCATTCCAGGAACTTGAAAAAGAAGATCGACATTGGGAGTAGGACTTTGAGGAAATCGAGGGAACCGGATAGGAGTCCAAGGACGTTGTTCTGGATCGATTCTATCAATGAATTGGCTTGAGGTCTGGGCGCGTGCTTGGCTTTTTGTTGGATCTCGCGCTGATTTTTTTTTAAACAGAGAGAAGTTTGAATGGTTAGGTTTTTTTTTTTTTACAACGGACCAAAAAATAAAAATCGGTAGCACTGGGGATCAACATACATAATCCGTAGCGCTCATGCGTTTGACTTCGATCCCGATCAGACGAAGCCATGGTGAGTAGAAGGGAGTTTTGTTGTAAAGATAACCAATGTAATGTGCGAGGATTGAGAGCTGGTAAAGGGCATTCACATATGGGTACCCCTTCTTGAAAATCTTGATCGCCATCGCCTTGGACCTGACCGTAAACGGTTGCTATATGTCATGGATGGGAAATGCATAAGGTCAATTGATATATCGATGGTTCGCGAACCCAAAATATGTTCGAATCAATGTTGGAGTCAAAAGAAGAAGGAAAAAAAAGAAAAGGTCTTTTTGCATTACCCCCGTCAAGTCTTCTTCTTCCTGTGCAAACTCATCGCCAAAGAGTCGAGCAGCCTCGCCTCCAGAAATTTTTTCGTAGTACTCGTCTAATTTGCACTTCACATATGGCAATCCAATCTATATAAAAAAATATATTTAAAAATCCCGCCAGGCGTACATAGTGTCAGTTAGTCCGAGAGAGATCTGCAGGGCAGGGACGCATACATATCTATTAAAGCGACATCAGGCACTTCGAGAGAGATCCTTACCAGGAAAAGAAGCGATTTTCGAATATCCCGTTCCCGTAACTTGTTGGATCCTGGCATTGAGGATGTTGCCGCTGCTGCCGCTGCTGCCGCTGCTGTAGTTGCTACTGAATCGTCATCGATATTAACTTTAGATTGCTTCACTACCCGAGGCGCCCTAACTCGCTTTAATCCGTAAAAGTTTTCTGCAAACGAGGCGCCTGAAGAGTTCCCGACATGACAAGATAGTAAAAGCAGAGTGTCAGTTTAAATGTAAAATGTCCGGCCGAATTGAAGAAAACTTGATCGTGCTCTTGTCTTCTGGAAAAAGAAAGAAAGAAAGAAAGATGTCTTTACCATATTCGCGGAGATAGTGCCGTTCGATAAAGAACATAAGGATCGCATAAAACTCTTCGTATCGGTTCACGATCCAAATGAGATATCGGGGATACCGTTGTGCGTACACCTAGAATGTAGCCGATCCGCGGCCAAAAAAAAAAAAAAAAAGACAAAAAAGGAGAATAGACATGTCAGGGTATCTCCATAAGTCGTCCCATGGAGAGACGATGGCGGTTGCCTAGCGCTGTTCCATATTCGATCGTGTCATAAATAATTGTTTGGCGCTCTGTCAAGGCGGGTTCCCTTACAGCGATAACATAGCGCAGGGCCGGTTCGAGCATCTCTCGCATCTTGTCCTGGGCGATCAGCTCAAACAGTGAAGGCCGGTCTGCCTGCGACCCTCCTCCGAGATTGGACATGAACTCCATGGTTGCGGTTGGTCGTTTTTTGATGCCGAAAGGAGGGGAAATGTGTTCAAGAGCGGAGAGTAGAAAGGGGAAAAGGCGAAGCGAGCGGACGTGCTTCCTCCTTCCGTTCGGGGCGTGCATTTGAAAGAGAAATGCTTGCTCGGCTGGCGGCGATAGTGCACGTGATCGAATAGGACGATTTAGTTGAGATGATCAAAGATCGTCTGCAGAACACCCCATCAAAGCTGACCAGCTCTTTCCTCGCGAAAACAACACGACACGACACGACACGACATCAAGGAAAGACAAAAACAGCAACACAATGTCAAGCAGTGCCAGCAGTAGCAGCGCGGGAGCATCGAGCAAGCAGCCTCGCCCGAGTGATCAGGAACTGACTCAGACCTACAACACCATGAAGTCTGAGCTCAACCAGCTGGCGCAGAAGATCGGCGAACTTGAGACTGAATCGGATGAACACACGTAAATGCCATACGACACATGCCACACCTATGCTTCTTTTTTGCTTCTTGAAGATATTTCGGTTCTCTCCATCTTTGCACATGGAAGAGCGAATAGGCGGTACGATACAGGATGAGAACAAAGATGTTAATATCATACAATGATCTGGTTTTGTTTGTTTTTTTCCTTGGTAGTCTCGTCGTCGACACGATCTCGCCTCTGGACCCCGAGAGGAAGTGCTTCCGTTTGGTTGGAGGAGTACTCGTAGAACGTACCGTCAAGGAGGTCTTGCCAGCATTGAAGACCAACCAGGAAGGCGTAGGGATTTATTTTATCGCTTGATCAACATAGTCAACATGGTCAATTGGCTTTTGATGTGTTACTAAGAATATCCTCCTACGCTGGCTACTTTCAAATAGATCAAGAATGTTACGATGCAGCTGGTGCAAAAGTACAAGAGCAAGGAGGACGAGTTCATGGCATTTCAGAAGAAGTACAACATTCAAGTCAAGCAATAAAGGAAGCCCCATTTCTGGGTACAGCGTCCCCCATGGAGCACAATTACTTATCGACATGCAGGCGAAGAGAGAGAAAAGACTGATTATGATTGCGAAGTGTCCAGGGCGTTGTTTATTGCGCGGTGGTATTTACATGTTTGAGTTGAGGCAGCTGGGAGGGCAATTGAAGCAATTGGACTTTTATTTCCTCATGGCCATGAAATCCCCTGTACCTGTAGTTGGTTGTGGGCCATCGCAGCAGCGATGCATATGCCTTGGATACTGCGCCGGCTATCTCGGACCTTGGGACCGTCCAATGGTTTGCGCCTTCTGTGCGTGGGTCACTCAGATTCAAATAGAGTGTGGGGGTTGTAGTTTGTGACCCTCTTTTTTTTTCTGTTAGTGGTATCCTCCAATTCACACAGCCTTCCCTTTTCTTTCGCTCTTTCTCTTTCTCACCCTCACCCTCTCTCACCCATTCGCCTCTTCTCTCATTTCCACGCCTTGACTTTCTTTCCAACCTCTTTTTTTTCTCTCTTCCCTTTACCTCCTCCCAAGGCAATTGTCCTGCCTTTCTTTACAGACTTCTTTTCAGGCACCAGAACTACCACTTCCCGTCCAATTGCCTGCGCCCTTTCCTTTTTCTGCCTACCTATCACCAATCATTACCCATCCCATACACACTTATACACAACCATGACAGTTCTTAGCATAAAATGGGGCCGTGAGAAAACAGCCTTCGAGTTCAAGGACCGTTCACTCGCCGATATCCCCCTGGGTGAGCTCCGTCAACGGTGTCACGACTGGTCAGGAGTCCCCCTCGGTGGATTGACCCTGATCTCTGCGGGCGCAACCATGAAGGACGACAAGGCCCCGCTCTCCTGCTTCGGCATCAAACCCAACGGCCAGATCACCATGATGGGCACCCGTCCCACAGTACGTTGCCTCCCGTCCTTTCATCTTCTCCTGTCTGCCCCTGTAGATTGTGTTCTGTCCTGTTCTATACCATGTCCACCATCCTAACCCTTCCCCCCCCCCCATCCCCTATCTTCCACACCTCCACACCACAGAAAACAGACATCCGCACGCTGACAACCAACGGCGATCCAGAAGAGTATGCCCTCATTATCAAGATCCAGTCTTCTCTCCAAAAGACCCTCGACCTCGTCGCGCAACATGTTCCCCGCTATGAACAAGCCGTCCAGGACTACATCCAATCCAATTCGGGCCCCGTTAATCTTTCCCAAATACCCCTTCTACCCGCTCGAAAAGGTCTCCAGGACGCCCATGGTCTTCTTTCCGAGAACCTGCTCCAGTCTCTCCTGATCTTTGATGGCGTCGTCTGTAAACCGGACTTTGAGGTCGCCCGTGCAACTAGGAGAGAGGCCGTCAAGGAAACACAGCGGCTCTTGGATGTTATTGATGAGATGAATGAGCGCGTCAAGGCCTGTGATCGAGGCGCCCCTCAACAGCCATAATAAAAATTTCTGTCCCAAACAACTCATTCATATTCAAACAAGTTTGCCGTGTCGATCATGAAAATGCCGTAAAAGTCGAGATGCAGATTTCGCTTTTTTTTATATTTATATATATTTTTTTATTAGCTTCATGGTTATTAGGATTGTTGGCAACGGATATCAAGCCATGCATAGCATAGAATAGCATAGGCGTCAAGTAATGAGTTGAATACCAAACAAAAGAAACACAACAGGAATAAAGGACAAAGACAAACAACACGAGGAAAGACAATGAGAGAATAGAACACATTGTTGTTGTACAATGGAAACCAACAACAGAAATACAAAACGAAACGAGCTGTAAAAGTATGAACAAGGAAAAAGAAAATAAAATAGAGCCAGCAAGATCAACAGCTGGGTCTTCAGCGGTCCCAGCCTCCAACCATACTGTGATGTCCCGACTGATCCAGTTGCGAATTTGTAAGGAACGGGAGCGCTGAGTGGGACAACGTCGAACCGATACGGCCTTCCTTTTGGACCTCGTTCACATTGCCATTATTACCTCCGGCCTGGTTGGATCCATTGTTGCTCTGGGTATGGATATGAGTATGGGTATTGTAAGCGCCACCGTGGCTGATTGTGGCTCCGCCAATGATGCCACCGAGCCCACTCGAGAACAGATCCCGTTCACCGCTGCCACTGAATGTTGACCCCGACGAAAAGTTCGCCATGTTCAATGGCGATCCATCACCAGCGCTCCCCCCGAGTCCCCCAAGAGATCGAGGAGATCCAAAGCTGTTGTCTGGCTGCTGACCCAGCGAGAGTCTGTTCATCGAGTTCACCAGCGATTTGCGACCATAGAGGTCAGAGCTGCTGTTGCTCAATCGCACCACATTCGGCAGAGGTACACCGGCATGTGTCGAATCATACAGCTGCTGGTTACTATATGTTGATCCCATCGACGGAACCGAGCCTCGGCGGTTCGCAAGCATCGATGAGGGTGGGGTCTGAGGAACAAGCCCTCCACTCCCTCCTTGGATACCCTGGTGCTGGAACTGATATGATCGGTATCGGTTCCGCATGTCATCGAAAGGCTCGTCACTATCGTCTTCAGTAGAGATATCGTCGCTATTGACACTTCCTCCAGCTGATCCAAGGCCTCCTCCAATAGGCCCCAGGAACATGGTGTGATGACTGGCCGTGCTGTTGTGGCTAGAGTGCCGCTGGCGCTGCTGTGGGTATTGAATAGATTGGCCAAATGTAGATTGGGGTGGGTATGCTTGACCTGGTTGCTGCTGCTGCTGCTGCTGGTATAACATCTGCTGCTGATGTGATCGGTTGTTGCCACTATTGAGGGCAGGCCCATAACCTGGTCCAAAAGACGGCATTGATACCATCTTGTCTTCGTAGAACTGCATGCTGTCGCGTGAAACAAATGATCCGGACATGGGTCGTCGAGGAGATGGTTGGTGGTGCTGCTGAGGATGGTGTTGTTGCTGCGGCGACTGCTGTCCCATTGACTTTGAATAATTTGCGATATCGCTTGATGCGCCTTGGACAGGCGAGCTGTTGTTTGAGTACAAATGATTGGAAGGAACAGAGCCTGGGGTCTGGTATCCCATCGCACCGACATATGGCCCTTCCGGTGAGAACAGCTGTGTTTGTTGGCCTTGACCACCAGGTGTGTAAAATCCACTGTTGCCAACGCTGTTCATCCCAGGGGGCGGAGTACGAAACTGTCCAATGGCACCAGGGAAGCCTGGTGTGTTTGGCAAGTGTTGCTGCTGCTGCTGGTTCTGCTTCCCAGGGCTTGCCCATGGGTCGACGGGCAGCGATGTTAGTCGGTTAAATGAAGACGACTGGTTGTACTGATGCATTCCAGGAGCCTGACTTAGCGAAAACGAAGGTCCTGATGCGGCCGTGGCAGGTGCAGTCGTGGAGGATCCTGATCCTGGCAACAAGGACAGCTGCCGGTTGCTCTGTTCGGGCCAAGGAGGAGGTGAAGAGGCCACAGGAGGCAGCCCAGAGTTGGGTCCGTGCGAAAAGAGAGCCCGAATATCTGGTGCAACCATCGAGCTGGATGTTTGTCCGCCTCCTCCGGTTGCTGAGGAGCGATTCAAAGTCTCGAAGGCATTACCTGTATTCTCAAACAGAGAATAGTTCAAGAATGTAGGGGCAGGGGCAGGGGCAGGGGTCGAAAGTTCTAAAGAGACATACATCAAAGGCCCCAAATTAGCTCCACGCAATTTCAGACCCTTTTCATGCAACACGCGCCATTCATAATACCACTTTTGTCCTTACCTCCACTGGTCACAGAAGACAGGATCTTGCTATTGAAATGCGGAAATGCCTCGGCAAAAGAGTCTGACCTAGGACGCCGTACCCGAATCTCGTCGTCATAGACCTCGATCTGATTGTCGATCAGAAATTGCACCAGCAACTCTTTAGCGTTCTGCAGATAATCCTCGTTGTTGCGACTGTACTTGAATACGAACAAATGGTCCTCCTCCTCACTTTCCTCGCCCTCATCATCGCTGTCGGTCAAGCTGCTGAGAGATCTGGCCAGCTTTTCGTCGTTTTCGCTGACGTGGCCCTCCCGCTGCAGTCCTGTCTCCGATGCTTCATGGTCAACTGAGTGCTGCTTCTTGTGTTCTGTAGTAGATGGTGCCTTAGGTCCAACGTTGATTCCGGCTGCGGATTCGTTCTGCTTGTTGATGCAAGCAGCGGTCTCCACAGGGAGAGGAGGAACAAGAGTCATGTTCCATTCGTTCTTCATCTTATCCAGCACCTCGGTCTTGAACTCTGGTTTGGCCAAAACTCTAAACATCGCCTCCGAAAACGGGACCGGGTACACATATTGTTCGTCCACCAGAGAGAGCAGCATCGATGTCGCTTGATGGACAAGGGACTCTGGTCCTGAAATCCAGACAACGTCGCTCCCGGTCTCCTTTTCAGGAAATCTAATCATAGCATTGGTGGCGCTCTGGAGTTCGCTCAACTCTCGGGCGTGATCAGATAGAAGCGAGAGATGGTACTGCTTGGGTATGATAATGGAATGTTGTACAAAGTCCTTGTCCTTTGGGTTGACTAGCTCCATCACGGCATGCTTCAGATTCTCCAGATTGATGGCGTTCTTAGAGGGTGTCCTCGCCACGACATTGTCTAGGTTGTCAAAGTAGCCGCCAAGGTTGGCAAATTCCTCTGAATTCGAAAACTTGACGTAGACCCCAAACTTCTTCATGATGCGCTGAATGTTTTTGCCACCCACGCCGATAATCCGCTTGTGATATGTCTCCGGTACATAGAACGAAATCTCCGCCGGCAGTTCCTCCTGAAGCAGAGCTAGGGCTTCCACAGCCTTCACAGAGATGGTTGAGCTCAGATCGACGTAAAAATTGTATTCGTTGCATGGGTCGAACTTGATCTTGGCCCCGGTTGCCTTCATGATACGGTTGATCTTGCCGTTCTTCTTGCCAGAGATGAACTCGCGGTGCTCGTTCGCTAGTTCGACCGAAAACTTGACTTCATGGTGCATCGTCTTTACAAAGTCGACGTCGGCCAGGTACTGGACCGCAATCCTTGACTGGATCTCGTTTCCAAAGATAAAAAACCCGTTGTTGCGGAATTCCACTTCCGCTCCAGAGGCCTGGGAAACAAGCTTTGAAATATTGGCGATAGGCGACAGCGCATTCGGAGGGCTTTGTGGGATCACCAGAAGGTTCTCGTGGATAGGTGAGAGAATATTGATTGATCCAGAGTGGAATTGCGCGGACTATCAGACAGGTACCTTGGTTAGTATCCAATGGCAACAAAAGAATTGATAATACAACTGTAACGGCAACAAAAATAGCAGTGGTTAGATGCTTACCATCTGCATCACTGTTCGGATAGTTCGCTCGACATTCACTCTTGATTCGGCATAAACAAAGATAATAGGATGACCGGCGCCAAGCGGAGGAAAGGCGATAAAGGACGCATTATCAATCATGATCGAGCGCAGCTTGTCTCGATGATTCAAAAGCATCCAATCCAGCTTGCGGCAGGCAATGTTCACTTGGCGAGTGTAGGCTGGTGCGGCTGACTGGGCACGAGCATAGGCGCGCGAAAGGATATCCTTGGCGATCTGGACTTTGGCAGGTTCACCCGTGATATAAACCTCGTTGTATCTGGAATCCACTGGATTTCCGCCCTTATTGGCGGTCTGTACAAAGGGTGATGCCATGTAGATATTTGTCCTCGTCTTGGCCATCAGGCTCTGCAGGTCATCGCGCTTTCGACCACCAATCATGTTTTGATATTTGAGTTCCACCTGAAGTTTCTCTTGTGCGATTCCAGGCTGGAGCGTGTCAATTGCCACCAGGAGGAGAAGTCTTGCAGTCTCTGCGCTCTCCCATGATCCGGAGACGAGTAACTCGACAATTTCCTGCCTTGCACGAGCAGCGACGATGGATTTTGCAGAGGGAAGGGCATGAAACTGGCTTGAGACGAGTGCGATCGATGTCTTTGTGGAGGCTGAGATTTGGTCGACCCGGACCTTGAACTGGGGCAGCACAGTGAAGTATGTGGAGAAGGATGCGGTTGCTGATACTGCTGGTATAGGGGCTGACACAGATGGCGACAAGGATGCTGCTGGATCGGCTGGGTCGGCCGCTGCAGATGGCGCAGGAGGTGCAGTGGAGGGAGTGACTGAGGAGCGAGCCTGGGTGGTGTTGGTGGCGCTGGTATTCTCGGAGGCGGTGGCGTCCGTTTCTGTTGTGTCTGCTGTCACTGGTGTTTCCGGAGCTGTCGCTGGTGCTGTTTCTGATACTGTTTCTGGTACTGTCTCTGGTGCTGTTTCTGGTGCTGTTTCTGGTGCTGTTCCTGCTGCTTCCGCGCCATTGGCCTTTAATCCTGTGACAGGCGATGTGGCTTCCGGGAATGCGTCTGCGGAGATACACGCCTTGCTGATCTTGACCGACAGCTTGGGCTATAGGGGATGGAGCACATCCAGAGATCGGAGGTAGACGACGGTTAGCTACTGCGGTATGATTGCATTGTGCATATGTGCAGTATGCAGCACACGATTCGACCAAGACAAGATACGAACAGCGAGGTATGATGAGATGTCAGCGGATAAGAATGTCTTGCCCCTCTCCCTCTTCCCCCATTCACCCCCTCCCCGAGTATTTCTGGATACTCTCGCCCGCTCCGCTTTTCTCGCTCCGCTGACCGCTGTTTAGCAAAAACGCAGACGTCAACAACGAAAACAATCCCAATGCCCAACACCCAACACCCAACGACACACTCGAAACACTGAAATAAAAAATAAATAAAAAGAGTCATAAGATCACCGGTATTACACTCCCCCCCCCCCCCCCCAAAGATACCAGGATGTCCGATATGGATTGGATCCATCATGGATCAACCACGTGGAGGAGGAGCAAGCCAGAGATCTGGTTATGAATCCAGGTTGCGCAGGCAAAACAGATCGGTGTAGGCATCTGCAATCCCCCTCTTTTGTATGTTCTTGTGTCTATGTGTTTGTGTCCTCAGCGTCCATTGCAGCCGGTAAAAATAGACTGTCCCAACAGCAGAACTGGGGGTGGGGGGGGGGGGGGGCAAAGTCGCACACGGGAAAAACAACAATAACAGAGATCTGATCTGTTGCAATGGTAAAAACAAATGCCATTGTTCCTGTTGTTGATCGACCAAAAAAAAAAAAGAAAGAAAGAACAAAGAGATCTAATTTGATTCCAGCTATTGTTACCTTGAGAGGACTGTTGCGCAAGAGTGCGCCTCTTGCGGCCATGACATTCTGGTAAGGACCAGAGATGGCGATGTTGTAGACTGATTGGTGGTTCTCGATCGAGAGTCGCTTCTTGGCCTGGGTGGTGTGAGGGCTAATATCGAGGATGACCTGACAGTGATGACTGCGGCTGGTCTCTGCGCAGAGCTGGCGAAAAGTGTTGGTCAGGGTCTCGTCGACGGGTCCGGCCTGAGCAGGCGTGGGGCAGGGGACGCAGAGCGACAGGATTGTGTTCTCTGCCATGACGAGCGAGCGGACGGGCGAGCAGGCGCGGGGCGTTTCTGTCGAGGGAGAGAAGAGAGGGATGGAGGAGGTATATGGGGCTGATCCAGAGATCAGTCGATCGAGGCCACTTCCTGACTCCTGACGGGTATCGGTGGTGTCGGTGTCGGTAACGGTAACGGGAGTTGAAGTCAAGGGTCGAGGGTGGAGCGAGTCGAGGATGGAGGGTGCAGAGAGTATGCGGTGCGATAGAGTTGGGGATCGGATGGACACGTTGTGCTGCTCTGCTGGCGGGTCTTTGTTGTGGACAATAAAGTTGGCGTCCGAGTCAGAGTTCAGGATCCGAGTCAGGCAGTCGGAGTGCGCAGAGGGTCCAGCTGCAGCTGCAAGGAAATAAAGAGAATAAAGAGAATAAAGAGGGCGAGGAGACGAAGGAGACGAAGGAGACGAAGGGGGGGTCGTTAGATGTCAGCCGTTACAACGGGAATGATGGGGATGACACAGTGATGCAAGTATGTGGTATGCAGTGACAGAGCAGGGGAGGAGATGACGGGACAAGAGAGAAGGGAAAGATGAAAGATGGAAAGAAAGAAAAGAGAGAAAAGAGAGAAAAGAAAGAAAAGAAAGAAAAGAAAGAAAGGGCTGGGCAGGGCAGGGAAGGAGGACGACAAAAAAGGGAGGGGAGAGTATATAAAAGGAGATTACAGCAGTGGGTGGGCGCTTATAAGGAAATGTGAGGGGGGTGGGGAGAGAGAGAGAGAGAGAGAGAGAGAGAGAGAGAGAGAGAGAAGAAAAGAAGAAAGAGGAAGAGTGGAGAAGGACACCCACAATCCGATGGGGGGATAGAAAGTGCAGCAACAGACGTTATGTAAACCCTTCAGAAACAGTCCGCAGTTCTCAGTCTACAGTCCACAGAGGACGCGACATCAACGCGAGGAGGACCAGCGAGCGAGACCATCCGCCCCACTTCGATTATGCGCGTCTTCTGAACGGGGACAGAGGAGCGAAAGGCATTTCCATTCGTGGACATAATGAAAATTGGCGGGAAACACCTGCAACTTGTAAGGTCGTGTGCTGGTGGGCTGTGTGTGTGCGTGGGTTACAGCAGCTGCGTGGTAACGCAACATGCTTCGCCCCAATGGATGGACAGGCCGACTCCGTCCCTAATCCTTGCCCAAGTTTGTTTACATTTGTTTACCTTTGTCGTCAATACCTAATGCAACCCGTGTGCTGCGCTGTGCTGTGCTGTGTTATTGCAATGATGTGCTACTCTGTGCAAGCACAAACAATAATGTGAACAGCCAAAGAAGGGGTCGTGTCAAGGAAGAAGGGGTATACAACAAATGGGGCGCGAAAAATATGGACTATTTGAAAGTCCTGAACCAAAGAGGGTGGATGCTGAGAGGGCGCGGATCAAAAAGATGAAATAGACAAGAGTGAGAAAGAGAAAGAGCAAGGAAATAGTCCGGCGCACGAGTTACGGCTAAGGTATAATGATAATGGTTGCTAATGTGTGGTGCCAGTTTGCCATATAGCCTGGAATGAACGATGACAGGGAAGGAGAGGGTGGGGCGGTGGTGGTAGTGGTGGTGGATACCGTTGTTGGTTGTGGGTTCGTTTTTCGGTCAAGTCACCATCCTTCAGCCTGGGCGAGTTTGCAAGTCGTCGGATCTGTCGAAGATCTTTCCTTTTGTAGACAACGGATAATGAATCCTGAGTACGATGCACAACGTTGAGTGTAGTCCTTGGTCGAAACGAGAATAAGGAATTGACCATGGAGGGGGACGAGATCTTATGCGGACAGATCTCAGATAGACGCCTCTGTAAATACATGTAATGGGTTGTCAGCGTCATGTGGCGAAGCAAGGATGTAGATCGTATGCGGAAGCGCTCTGCAAGGAGCCCATCACAGAGATCAGACCCTTTTCTTTGGCGATCGTGCGTGGGTGTATGAGCGCCCACACAAAACATCCCAATAAACACCTGGTAAACATGAGCACTTCGGTGGCTGTGCGGTTGCCCATCCCATCCACCCATATACCCATATACTCGGCACATGTGCACAAAGAAACATACACACAAATGTAATAATGATGCTGAATGCTGTGTGGAACAGACAACCGGCATCATCATTTCCTTAACTCTCTGAAAGGCATATCAACCCCTCGACTCCTGAACCGGTAATTGGTCTAAAAGATCTGGAGATCGTACTTCGAAGGGGTACTCTCTTCTACAGAGACCAGAGATATGCAGAAGAAGCCGCCGAGCGATCTCAAGCCAGACACGCACCACAAATACACTCATCCTCTTGTCAGTATCTGAGGAATGAGACTAGCCTGATGGCTGGCATTTTATCCGATCTATCTCGTCGGAGAATACTTTAGCAGCTCTGGCGGATGCAGTTGATTCATTTCTTATTATTATGGCCAATAGGAATTTATGCCGGGAAGGGACCACCGTCTACTTGGCGGTCTTGAGAGAAGCATTTCCTGGAAAATATTTATCTGGAATCCACTACCGGTCCATCCAAACTTGGCAGAGATCTCTGTATCTTCGCACATTAAGAGCTCAAGCACTCTGTCCATAAATGCTAGGCAATGAAGTGTAGCCGTAGTCTGTACTTGTGGCAGTTGGGTCTTCTGGTGCCTGTGCTTGTGCCTGTCTTTGTTTCTGCTGCACGCCGATCAAACCCCAGATAGGAGAGATCTGAGCAGATCTACATTCCTTATCTTTGCATCCTCACCTTTACACTTTTATAATATCCCCTCTTTTGCTATACGTCTTTTTGTTGCTGCTATCCGCCCAGTACTTGACAGAGTGTCTCACAAGATGACATAGACCATTTTTTCCGGATATGGCCTTATAGTATATGCGTGTCTACGTTGGTGTCTTCGATGGTTGCTTACTCATTTGTTTGAAAATTGTGGACCGGAGGAAACTTTAATCAGTGACATAGTTCATTGCTCTTAAATCATCGATGCTTCATCCACTTACCCACGCTTAGAGTGTTAGGGTGTCACCAACCTTCGAGGAAAAACTCGAAAAGGGTAATTTGCAGGACATGCGCACTCGCCTGTATATCCACCTCATGCATATGCCTTCTGTCGTCATGAGAACAATTCGACTCTATAGCGATGTTCATGTAAAGGCAACGCCAATGAGACCGGACACACGGCTTTGCACGGCACGCGAGCAGACAATTGCAATGCTCCACGCCCCAATGAAAACAGCCTGGTCGGAGTGACGAAAATTGCGCTGTTGAGGGACGGCAGCCTATAAGAGCACGGCCAGGGGTCCTTTCGAAAGTCAGCAAGGGCAAAACGGGTGTGGAGCTATCAATGAGGAGAGAGTCGATGTAGACCATGGCAGCAATGTTCTTCCGCTCCGGAAATACTCTCCGCTGAACGCTCTCTGGTCCAGGTCTCTCTGCCTTTCTGAATCGGGTCTAGCGCACTCATTTTTTCTGCATACAACTATATATCCCATTATATATCTCATTTGTCCCTGCTCTTTCCAAAGACGGCAACACCCACGCCCACACCTGCACCGGTTCCTGCATGGCAACCAGACGTACATTTACATTAAAATGTATCTGTATTTTTATGTAACACTCAATTGAAGAGCAGTACGAATCAACGTTCATGACATGACGACAGCGGACGTCCCTTCGGCCCTTGTGCCTCTTTTTATTCGAGCGTGCGAAAGCGGCCTGCAACATTTTTAGGTAGAAAACGAGGCTAAGGCAGACCATCGATCCACCGATCCCATACACCCTCTCGTCTGAGCCATTTGGTTTCCCGAACGGTACCAAGTCTTCTCTACACTCAACTGTTCATCCGGCCCGAATGGACATATAAAGGATCCCATGCCACTCTTCTTTTCTTTCTTCCCCTCGTCCCTGCACTCTTTCCTCTCTCTCTCGCACTGCAGTGTGCTGTCTTATCATCGTCATCCATAGTCCCTTTAATATCGTCTCTATTAATACCCTCGTCCTCAACCCTGTCTCCATTCACCCATTTCTAGATACCACTTCCTTTTCTATTCCTTCCTCTACTCCTTCACTCTTCAATTGACCAGCCCGCCATCCATTATCCGCTCCCCCGCTCATCCCCTTTCCTCCCCCTGAGGCGCGTCCCTCCTATAGAAAGCATACACCTTGAAAATGAAGACTGAGCATTATGACGACACAGCAGCCCCCCCTGCTGCCGAAGTCGCTTACAGGAGCGATCCCATGATGGCCGCCGTCAAGAGCGACCTCAATGACCACCCTCACCACCACGTTATCAGTACCTCCTCATCCTACACTGATAAGAGCAAGATTCCCGTAAGGGAGGACCTCATGGAAGCCGATGGTGATGGCCTCGAACCCACCGCACATGAGGAGAGCACACTCCGCCGAGTGGCCGATACGATCCCAGCCTCGGCCTGGCTGGTAGTCGTAGTTGAGTTCTGTGAACGCTTCACGTACTATGGTCTTTCGGGCCCCTTCCAGAACTACATCCAATACCCTTACACAGATCAGCGTGGAGCTGATCACCCTGGTGCCATTGGCAAGGGCCAGCAGACCGCCACGGCATTGAACACCTTTTTCCAGTGTAAGGCATACCAACACAACGTCGTCTTGTTTTAGCCTATCTTGTCTTTCTTGTCTTGCCTTTCCCTTTGTCTTGTCTTGCCTTTTTTCTTTAATACGTTGGCTCTGTAAATCTAACGCGGATGCCAATGCTTTTTTGATTTAGTCTTTTGCTATGTCACACCCATTCTCGGTGCCATCGTAGCGGATCAGGTAAGAAATCTCTTCCTCCGTTGTGCAATTGTGGCTCACTGACTGCACAGCAACTTTTCCCAGAAAGCCCTAACCATCTGCCTCTTCTTGTGCTTGCTTGATTGATAGTACCTCGGCAAATACAAGACTATCTGCGTCTTCTGCGGTATCTACATGCTCGGAGTCCTCGTCCTGGTCCTCACCTCCATCCCACCCGCCATCCTTGCCAATGCCGCCCTTCCCGGTCTAATCGTCGCTATGATCGTCATCGGTCTTGGCACCGGCGGTATCAAGGCCAACGTCTCGCCCATGGTCGCAGAACAATACCAGGGAACCAAAGCTACCGTCAAGACCCTCAAATCCGGCGAAAAGGTCATTGTCGATCCTCAGGTCACGGTCCAATCGATCTTCAACTGGTTCTACTGGGCCATTAACCTCGGCTCTCTCTCCGCTATCATCACGACCAACGCCGAAAAGTACTACGCTTTCTGGCTCGCCTACCTCATCCCCCTGATCATGTTCAACGGTGCCATCTTTGCTCTCTGGGTTGGTCGCAATAAGGTCGTTAAGACCTCTGCCCGTGGTTCTGTCATTCTCGAGGGCTTCCGCGTCTTTGGAATTGCCCTCCGTAACGGTCGCAGCCTCGATGCTGCCAAGCCCACGGTGATGAGGACCTCCAATCCCAATGCAGACATGAAATCTGTCACCTGGGACGACATCTTCATTGACGAGCTGCGTCTGACCCTCAAGGCCTGCTCCGTCTTCTGCTTCTTTCCCCTGTACTGGGTCATCTACAACCAGATCACCACCAACCTGACCTCCCAAGCCGGCACCATGCTCCTCTACGGAATCCCGAACGACGTTGTCAACAATATCGATCCCATTGTCTTGATCATTTTCATCCCCATTTTTGACAAAGTCATCTACCCGGGCTTCCGTAGAATGGGTCTCGAGCTCAAGCCCATCACCCGTATCTCCCTCGGCTTCTTGTTCTCGGCCCTGGCCATGGCCTGGACTGCGATTGTGCAACACAAGATCTACATCACCGGACCCAATTACGATTGCACCCTTTGCGACCCAGACCAGACCCCGAACAACGTCTCGATTGCCTGGCAGATCCTCTCGTACTTCTTCATCGCCATTTCCGAGATCTTTGCCTCCATCACCGGTCTCGAGTTTGCATTCACGAACGCGCCCGCGACCATGAAGTCCGTCGTCATGGCCATCTTCTTGTTCACGAACTGTGTCGGTGCCCTCTTGGGATTCGCCTTCTTGCCCATGACCAAGGATCCTTTGCTGCTGTGGATGTACACCGGATTGGGTTGTGCTGCCTTCTTGATCTCCATCGTCATTTATTATCTCTTCCACGATTACGATAAGACCATGCGTGCTGACAAAATGGCTCTCCAGGCTAAGTACGATATGAGAGATCTCTAGATATGATTCTACTTCTCATACCTTCTTCACTGTAATAAAGTAATCTGTACAATAATTCTCTCAAAAAGCGTTCTCCTTCCATCCGTCCTTTGGATTCTACGCTTTTCGCGTTTGTGTCTAGCAAAAAAAATTGTGTATTGATTTTCTTTTTCTTTTTTTTTTTTTGCGGGTGTAACTAATTAGCTACATATTACGGAATATGGAAGAGGAAGAAAAATAAAAGATACGCACATGTGAAAAAGAAATAATAGAGAGTAAGGCCACAACAGCAGTGGATAGGATAAAAAGAGAGAGAGAGGGGGAGGGGGGGGGGAGTAGCCTTTTTCCACACTTCCTGTACACGTTGCACTACGACCAAACACCCTCGGGGATCACTCCGATATCGTCCAGCAACCTCTCGCGCTTCTTCTTGACGTTCTTGTCATAGAACTTATTCGCACATGCCAGCTGAGGTGCCGGTGCCCGACGGACGATCTTGCCCTTCGAGACTCGGAGGCCTCCCTGATCCAACTGACCCGCATCTTGCAGCACCTTGATCACCAGTCTCTCTCGCCTGGGCATTGCGGCCTTGCCCGTCCAGAGCTTCAGCAGCTCGCGCGTCTTGCTCCGCAAGTTCACAAACGTGTCCGTCACACGACCCGTCATGGTCATACAGGCCTCAATTGCTCGGTCAATCGATTCCGGCTCGGATGCCAGGATGTCCGTAGCCAAGATCAGCTTGGCTGTCTCCAGATGGAGGTACTTGCAGGCCAAGGCCAAGAGATTACCATCCTTGGGCGAATGAATCGACGTATCCGCACCGTGGGCGATCATTCGCTTCAAGCACTCGGCTACATCATCGGATGAAACCCTGGCGTTGCGCATCAACAGATGCAATGGCGTATGTCCCTGAACATCCAGCGCGTTCACTTCCACGCCCGCGGCCAGGAGAGCATCCACCGCCACGAAGAGATGAGACGATCCCTTGTCGTTCTTGAAGGGGATGTATCGATCCATCAAGATGTGCAAACAGTTCTGGAGGGAACGCGTCGCCAGCAGCTTGACATCGACGTCCTGCTCCATCAGTTCCTTGAAGATCACCAGGGACGAGGGCAGGTAATGGGCAAGGCACGTCTGGATTGGCGTGATCTCGCATTCCAACGAATACGTTGGCACGATCGCGTAGCCGTTGAGGTCGTGGCCCGCGAGAATATACCACTCTGTCATGTCTGCGTTCGAAACAGTGATGGCCTCGTGCAGCGTCGCGGGCTTAGCATGGCCACTGCTACGAACATGGCTCGGACCAGGTGAGTCGGAGCGGACGCTATTGGAGCGAGTCAGGGTATGCGCGCTGATAGCATCGCCATCGATACTCTCCGAGACTGGAACGAGAAAACAATCACGAAGAGAAGGGTTAGTATCAAGCACTCGATATTTTAGTATTACAAAAGAGAATACGCGCGAAATCGGGCTTACCAGCTGTAGAAATAGGCATATTCATCTCCTCTCCAGGGAGCATCAACATATCCATCGGCTCAACAACGACCAACATCTGCAAGGTTTCCTCGGCAACATCGAGTGGAGGTCTCGACTCGGCATCACCAGACCAGCACATCTTGTACAGCTGCTCATAAATATCGGGCGTGTTGGGAACGGCTTCCTCGCGAAGTCCCTTCACAATCGCAGAGGACAGCTGCTCCATGTTCTTGGCCAGTCTCGGACCGGACTCTGCGCGGGCAATGATCTCGTCAAAGGGCATCCGTCCCGAGGAGAGCTCCCAAAGCAACACTCCCAAGGAATAGACAGACCATTCGAGAGAATAACTGCTCCTGCCCATGATTCTCTCTGGAGCCATGTAGACAATAAGGGAAGGTCCGGATGGCTGGGTGGTCATCTGGCAGGGTGCGGACGTGATCATGCCTCCAGGGGAACCAAAGCCTGTCAAGATGGCAACACCCTCGTAGTCAATCAAAATGTTGCCCGAGTTCATGGTGCATGGGACACCTTGTTCGGTCAAGAATCGGAGACCCTGAGCCATATCGAGGGCCAGCTTGTAGCGCTCGGGCCATTGGAGGGACTCAGAGTGATGGTTGAGGAACTGGCGCAGGGAGCCATGAACGGGTTGCTGAAGGAGCAAGGCAGGGGACTGACCGGAGGCTACGTTTGCGCTTGGCAGGTAGCCGAACAGCTGGATGACCTGTCTACACCTGCGTAGGTTGTGAAGTGCTTGGATCTATGTTTATGTCGCGGATAATAGGCGAAATAGACATGGGAGGAGGATATGAGCATCGAAAACTTAGTGGAAGGTTGGGGATAATGGCCCCATGATGTGATGAGTAATTGTAAGGAGTAGGGTTGGATGAGAGCCGCGTTGGCCTAGAATCCTCCGAGGAGCCACGCGATGCTATGCTTGTTTGATATTTTTTTCTCTTAAGCAACACCATTGGTAGGCCAATGAATGAATGAATGCATGCACGCACACATCCACATAGGATATGGAGACAGAAAAAAGGGTGCCCATCGTCTGACTAGTCGTCGATGTCGACCTCAGTCGATATGGGAGTAGGTGAAAGAGAAAGAAAGGGAGAGCCCTGTTCTCGTTCCCGTTGCCGGGGTTTTTCTTACTGTCGACAATGCTGCAAACATTGAGTAGGTAATCTGCAGCAACTCAAAAATCTCTGTCGGTCTCACTCTCGCACTCTTACACCCCTACACTCTTGTGCTCTTGTACTCTTGTACCATCCTGCAGGCCCTTTGCTCTGTTGTTTATTTCTTCTTTAGTGCACCAAAAGATTCAACTGCAATTGAAACGCTGAAAGGGAAGAGACTCTCAATCACACTCACACATGTAACTGGATGTACGGTATAGGCAGTTTGTATTCGTGACAGAGACCAAGGAAGTAAGACATTACCGCGCGAATTCAGCTACGCTGTGTCACCATCGCATCCAACGGCTGTTTACCAGACGTGTGGTGGGTCCTAAGGGCCTCCCAGCCAATGGATCGCAGCTCTTTATATCGTCTCATCTTTCTTCTTTTGTATCGGTCCTCTTTTTGTGTACCAAATGACACCATGACGATGGGCGGGATAAGAATCTTCAACAACAACAACAATAATATTAATATCGCGCGCCTATTTGTATATGCATCAACAGCATCGTACTGGCGCTTTGTGCGAGGGGATATATACAATTGAATATTGCTCGGGGGGTTTCTTGCAGAAGCAATTGCGTGAGAACGTACAAAAAAGTGATGGTCACACGGCTCTTCCCGCTTCTCCCTTTCCTTTCCTCTTGATAATTTTTTTTTGCGCGAATAAGGAAGTATGAGACCTTATCAGAATGTGTGTGTATGTTTACGGGTGTTTTGTTGTGTTTGTATGATTATCCAGAACGTGCAAATGGAGATGAGGAAAGTCTATGCAGGGCATCCCTGGAATAGATGATTTCCAGATCGTCTGCAATTAGATCCAACTAAAAAAAAAAAAAAAAAAAAGGCCAGGGGAAGGGGAAGAAGATATGTGCTTCATCGGGTCTCGGCCATCGATGGCCAAATAAAATAAACGACGGCATTGCCCCCAGACAGGGACAAGCGTTTGAAAAGGACGTGTGTACGTGGGTGTGTGTGCATGATCAATGTGGATAATGGCTATGTATGAGCGGTGGATGGATGAGTGGACGGATGAATGCATGTGTCGAGGAAAGACAGGTGGTATTTTCATTCAGTGATGCTGTAGTGCTGTGGTATGTGGTGCGTGGGTGTGCGGATGTATAGTGGAGAGCTTCAGCTCTTTAAAGAGAGCCATGTTGCCCTGGCCAATACTGCCGCCCCTTTCCTCAAATACGTTCCTCGCTGTGCACCAGCACCGCACCGCATGGAAATCGCCATGGGAAAGAGAAGGGGGACACGGGCAAAACAGAGACGTATCTGTTGGTGCGCGGGTGCTGATTGGTAGTACGAGCGTCCGATTGTACTATCGTGTGCCACCCAATGTAGGGCAAGGGAAAGGGCAGAATAGTATAGTGCACAAGCAAGGATAGGGATGCCTAGAAAAATCTATGCAGATGTCTTTGATTGAATCGAAAGCTTCTTTAATTGCTTACCTCCGCAAGAACCTCCTGAGGGGTGCCCCACCTCTCCATTGGCACAATCTGGACCTGAGATCCCTTGTAGGTCGCGACCTGGACGTCCTGCACCCCACCAATCTGGGTAGGATGTTTGGCATTGGCTGGTGTTACGGGGACGGGGACGTTGTTCAGCTGTTCAAGGTCCTTCATGAGCACGGGCCGACAGGTCTGCTGGAGCCAATGCATGCATTGCTTATAGCCCTCGAGCCCCGGGGTTGGGTACTGAAGCTCAGTCTGAAGCTGCTGCTGATAGTGCTGGTAGTTTCTGAGCTCCTCAGAGAGCGAGCCGAGATTACCTCCCCTGGTGGAGCCATATTCGTAGCTGGGACGGTGACCATTGAGCTGCATGGTTGGGGAAGTGGGACTAACAGGGGAAAAGGCGGATATACTCTCACTCCGGGGATGATGTGAGGGCTTGGTGGGCTGACTGGTATTGATGGTCTGGTTGTTGATGTGGTTTGAAGAGGAATCCTTGGAGTCCTTGCGTTTGAAGAAGCGAGTGAAGCTATTGCCGCTGCCGATGCTCTTGCCACTGCCGTTGCTGGTGCCACTCCGGATGGACATGGTGTCGTCCTGTGGATATGAGGGCACCATGCCTGGGTGTGTTTGCGTGGCAAACATATGATATGTGTAGGAAAGAAGTATTAGTCTGTGGCGAGTAGGAGTAGGAGTAGGAATAAGAGTAGGAGGGTAGGATTGGGATAGGGTATATGGAGACAGGAGATGGGCGGTGTTGGAGGAGTACACGCGTCGATGCCGATGGATGTGCGGGTGAAGAGAGTGTGTGAGCGGGAGGGAGGAAGTGGGAAGAGGAGCCGTTCTAAAGCGAGAGGAAAGAGGAAAAGAGAGAAAGAGAGAGAGGGAGAGCGTGAAAAGGGAAAAGGGCGAGAAAACGAAGGGACACACCGCGAAAAAGTTTTTTCTTCTCTTCTCTTTTCACTTCTCTTTTTGGGAGGGGAATAGACGCGCCAACAATGCCGCTGTGAGGAAAGAGGAAAGAGAAAAGGAAAAGGGAAAAGGAGGAAAAAGAATGTTTACTGGCGTGTATCCTCCATTAAATCTGTACCCTATTGTCTATTAGTAAGTCATTAGGTTCGTTTCTCAGCGCACGCGGCCGATAGGCGCTGCTGTTGACCCGTTTTTACATTAAGCGACCGAGAGAAAAAAACACAGCTGCAGAGTTCCGAATTCGGCCTGCTGACTGTCGACCCATAATTGTTGGTGGTCTGATAAATAGGAACGATGGATGATGACGAGAAGGGCGAGGACGAGGAATGATGATGGTGGCGATTATGGGGAGAGGATGGGAGGATACAGTACCTCTGGAGGGTAGTTAATGGCCGAGAGCGCTCGTTCCCTTGGCCAGTTGGTCGGTGTTCCCCCTATGTCCTTCAAAGGATACTCGACTTCGACTTAGGCTGATTACCATTTCGTGCTCGGCTATTCTATCCAATAGATTCGATCACTGCTGCATGTTGCCATGACTCGACCTGCCTTGTCTTGCTTTGACACGACTTGGTTTGGCTGTAGGAAGTACCGCAAGAGTGTCACAAACAGCGCACAACAAACAACACGTAAAAGTACACTCTCGCACACACGCACACAATAAACAACTTCCAGCAACCATTCAAACACCTAGTCTAACAGCAAATACGAGCGGACAAAAAAAAAAGCAAATAAATGTGCCTCCGTCTGTCTTCAAGTGCTACACTGTGTAGTTTCCCGCCTTCTGTCCCTCCGTCCACCACGACCTGTCTTGGACATGAACATGAATGCAGACCACATACAGCCACGGACATGCCTGACTCGGGTTAGTCTAGCAGGCCTTTCTCTCCCCCTCTCCCCGGTTTTTATTTCGCACTACTCGACATGGTGTCCACTCAAAATGCCAGCATTATTCATGATCAAATCGTCTGCGTCCCTTTTTGGCCCGTTAGAGAAAAAGAAAAAGAAGCCGCTTGTCCGGTGGTGCCTGCGTGTTTGTTTATCGCTCTCTATTGCGTATACTATTCTATCTAATCGTTTTTAAACAAAATAAATCTTTGACCTGTCTGGGTTGAAATAAACATCCGAGAAAAGTAAAACTTGTGAGAGCAAATAAGAACGGGGATGGAGAAGGGAGAGCAGAGGACCCCCATCAAAAAAACAACTCAGGCACACGCACAACCCTCACCGAGTAGCGGGTTGCGGTTGAGACTTAGTTGAGGACTAGGGCGCACCATCCCCTCATTGTGTTGGACACAAAGCCTTGCCATCGATGCAGACAGAAGGCGGGAGGGGAGGGATCTGCTTAAGGCGGCATGCAGCATCTACTATCTAAAAAAAAAAATTGTTCAACCCGCTCCTCACACACCTCGCTTTGCCTTTGCTGTTGTTGTTTTCAGCCCAACCAGTACATACTCAAATGACCCATCTAAAATACATCCGCATCATTGGACAGAGCAGGAAAAAAAAAAGAAGGGGGAGTAGAACATCTCTGTCTTATCGCCTTAAAGGTTGTACTTTATTTTTTTCTTCCTATGGGGTGCGACACTAACGACACAAGTGCTGTGTGTCTGTCTCTGGAACTGTCTCTGGAATAATGGATCGGTTGCGCGTCGGAGCAAACGACTCTGCTCAGTCCATCGACGATGCTGGCCCCTTCCCTTTACCCGCACACACACACATTCTAGTAGCTGCACTTGGATTCATTCTAGAAGTGGAGGGAAGAGAGGATGAAAAGAAAAGGTGGCTACAGCGAGCTGAAGTACGACGATGCCATAATCCATCTGAGAGCCCTTGCGCTGCAGAGCCACTTATTGCATCTCCGCGAGCGACAGCAATGATCCTCACTCACATACACAAAAATATATATTGCAATGAACCTTTTGAACAGCAGAGTGGCAAAGGGCATAACTCAATTCGATGGCAACCGAGAAGACAAAACGGAAGGAAAGAAGAGCAGCTTTATTTGTTCAAAATCGGTATTCAGTAATTGTACAGTGGCATGCATCTACACTTATATACATGTGTATTGTCGTCATGGCCATCCTCTGTCGGCGCCTGTAACGCATTCCTCCTCTCCTTGCTCTCTCTGGCTTTCCACAGTACATACACATAGCAAAATTGATCAGCCTTGACCTACCCGGGAAATAGTCCCCCTGCGCTCAATCTAGTTATTCAGACGTGTTTATTTTGCCGGCGGGAAGTAAAAAAAACGAAAGGTGGTCCTTGCTCCATCCCCGATGCTCGTGCTTATACTCTACTATTCAGTTAGGCGTCGTTTTGTATTCACGAATAAAAAAGGGCGCATGATGCTATCCATCTCCATAGCGGACTATGACTCTGAGTTTCCTGTCCACCAACATAAAACAAACAGGAACGAGAGCAAGGACCTCCTGGAATGCTCCTTCTCGATAGTCTGACCAACCAAAACTTTTCAGGTAGGAGGGTCAAGTGTGCCAGTGGCGGGGCGGGCGATTGTGTGCGTGGAGCGGGAAAAGAGCGAGAGCTATTCCAGATATCGCTCAAACTCGTGCACGTTTTTTTTTTGTTTGGGGGGAGGGGGAGGGAAGGGAGGGGAGAAGTGGGAGGAAAGGGTAGGTACAGACGCTCCAACAATTGAGTTGTACGGTGAATAGCTACCTGAAGGTCTATTGCTGTTGTACAAACAGCTGATATTAGGCGCACCTTTGCTTGTTGCTTTGTGTAATTATCATAGCAGATGATAATCAAGTAGCCATGGCTCCTTGCTTCTTTCTCTTATTCTGTAAATGTGTTTTTGAGATGAGTTTTTAGCCCCTATCATATGCGCTTTAGGCGGTGCAGCTTATGAAATCATCACTGATGCACACCTTGTCTTTATGTCGAAGAAGGGGATGAGAGTTGGGGAGGAGAAAGGGGAAGCACAATACGCGTCTTTTGCTGTCGCATGTAGAAGCGCGTGCAGGGGTTCGTTAGCTGACAGTAACGATTAGTAGGGTTGCTATAGTCATAATATTGGCTGCCCGGCACCTATGCTCGTCTACGAGCAAGGCGCCGGTCAAGCATTCCTGGATATCCTGATGAACAGGTCATTCAAGAGTACTCTCATCCCATGCAGTACCTCCTCTGCTTATAGGCAGTGGTCACGTTCGCTGTTCAGATGGCAGTGTGTTGGAGGAACAGCGCAGCAACTCAGTGTCGTCTTCTTGGTCGGCCTTTTAAAGCACGACACGAGATGAACAGGGTACATTGCATCTGATAAGAGAACATAGTACCAGTCCGTGGGCGCAGAACCTCCCCTCCTTCGATCAGATAAGATTGGCAACACTTTTGTTTATTTCCAAGCCACTGTGCCATTTTTTTTTTCTTGGTGCACACCTACTACTACAGTCAGGGACCGTTCAAAGTTCGAGCTCCTGCTGCGTCCATACCGGGCTCCTTCTCACTCTCGTCTTCTTTGTCTAGCCTCCTCCTCTTCACCCTCTCATCTCTCTTCCGCATTTGCTCGAACCATGGCCTTCGAGGACGTCCAGATCGCCAAGCCCAGTGCTGAGACCTATAGGGCTCTTGAAGCCGACCTCTGCAACCACTCTGGAAAGGCTCCCTTGCACGAGCGCTTCCGTGCCCTCTTCACCCTCAAGGCTCTTGCTGACAACGAGAGTGTCGATATTATTGGACGAGGTATAACTCCATCACTTCTCGCCCTTGTCTCCAATGCTAACCAGGATGGTTTCTTTGGTCATTGCTGATCAGAGGTGGGCGTCCTGACCAGGCTGCCGTTTGTTTCAAGGCGTACTCATTACTATTGCTTTTGCCCCGTTCCTGAATACTCTCATTTTGCTGATAGCTTTTGCGGACGAGTCTGCGTTGCTCAAGCACGAGTTGGCCTATGTCTTGGGTCAGATGAAAAACCCTCATGCTCACGCTGTCCTGAAGCAAGTTTTGTCGACCATGGATGAGGATCCCATGGTCCGCCACGAGGCTGCGGAGGCCCTGGGAGCCATTGGGTCATTAGACTCGATCCCTATTTTGGAGGAATACCTCAAGGATGAATCCGTGGTTGTCTCTCAGACATGCGAGTTGGCCATTGAGAAGATCAAGTACGACAACCGCAAGGAAAAGGAGGCCCTCCCACAGAGGTATGGAATCAATGTATTGGTGGCAACCGCTGGCATACTGAAGGAATTGTTGTATGAAAAATGACATTCACACGAGCGCCCAAACTTTAAATCGATTCCACCTCTAGCTCGTATTCCTCGATCGATCCCGCCCCACCAACCACTGCTGAAGAGTCAACAGAGCAGCTGCGGGCGATTTATTTGAACCAGAAGCTGCCACTCTTTGAGCGTTACCGTGCCATGTTTGCCCTCCGCAACCAATGCACGACAGAGTCGGTCCTTGCTCTGGCTGACGGATTCGACGATCCCTCTGCGCTGTTCCGACACGAGATTGCATACGTCTTTGGTCAGATGCAGCACCCTGCAGCGGTGCCCTCGTTGGTGAAGGTTCTCTCCAAGCTGGACGAGACCAACATGGTCCGCCATGAGGCAGCTGAGGCCCTGGGATCGATTGCTACGCCCGAGTGCTACCCTATCCTTGAAAAGTTCCGTGACGACAAGGAGCGTGTTGTTCGCGAGAGTTGCATCGTTGCGCTGGACATGTACGAGTACGAGAACAGCGGCCAGCTGCAGTATGCCGATGGCCTGAGCAAGTAGAGTGACTCCAGAACATACTACGACACTGCGTTGTGTTGACATTGGAGAGCGAAGCGAGGACAAGTGCGGGGGTGAATGTATAATATAGAGCAGAAAATAAAATAAAGCCAAGATCCGATCAGCAATCAAAGTGTATCTGTCGTCCTGTGCCCAATGCACGTTCCTCGCTCGTAGGACACCGATGCATCAAATGCACCCACGATTTCATGTCCAAAAACGCTCTCCTTCCTCTTCGAACTGCTTCCGCCGTTCGTCGCTAGTTCCACCGGCGCCCACGGTCACGGATGATATCATGAGCATGTGTAGCCCGTAGTCAAGGGTGCTCTTTTCTTTTCCTTTTCCTTTTCCTTGTTTTTTTTTTTTTTTTTTTTTTTTTTAATATTTTCTCCCCTCCTTCTTTGCCCACCCTCTTTGCTTACTTCCTTGTAAGCACTTCTTCGTTTATCCTCATTCTTCTGACCCTATCCATCCTTCACAGCCGGTTCTCTTCTTAAAACAGTACTGTCATGAAGATCCGATATGCCATGCGTCCCACGCGCTTTGTGCCTCTCATCCTGACCGCAACAGTTGCCGTCCTGTTGCAGACTCAGGCCCAGTCTTCGGACAATGGCTGGCTCAATCTGACAGTCATCCACACCAACGACGTCCACTCCCGGTTGGATCCAGCCAATGCTCTTGGTGTGGCCTGCTCTGCAGATGACATTGCCCAGGGTAACTGCTACGGTGGTGCTGCAAGACACAAGACCCTGATCCAGCAGCTCCGTCAGGGCAAGCAGCACTCGCTGCTCCTGGACGGTGGTGATGAGGTACAGATATTGATCACAAATGCCTATCTTGTATTAAATGAACATGCCATTGGGATTCAAAGGAGTACCCCCCCACACACACACACACACGAAACCGACGCTTATTCTGTTCTTGTTACCTTCTTGAATAGTTCCAGGTAAGTTGTTGCCGACCACCAGATTCTTTTCGCTACAGACGAGAGGCAGGATGTGAACTAGTTTTTTTATTTTTACAACGGGCTTTCGCGTAGGGAACGCTCTTCTATACGTACTACAAGGGAAACGTTACCGCAGAAGTGATGAATGACATTGGATACGATCTGACGACAGTCGGTAACCACGAGTGGGACGATGGCCCAAGCATCGCAGCACGCTTCTGGGCCAATCTGAAGATGCCTGTTGTTTGCGCCAACATTGACTTTTCAAAGAATCCAGAACTTGCCAAGCTGGTCAAACCCTACCATATTTTTGAGGACTTGGGTGTTGCCATCATTGGATACATCACTCCAGTATGTTTGTGCTCCCTTTTGGCATACACCTTCATGTTTGTGCCAAAATTTGGTGTTACATGTCTTTCTATATCTTCTGTTTGTACTTAAGCCTGCAAGCGCGCTTTTTTTTTTTTTTTTTTTTTTTTTTTTTTTTTTGCTTTGATAACCACTATAGACGACGGCAGACATCTCCAGCCCCGGCCCGACTGTCTCTTTCACAAATCCCATTGTCGCTGTTCAAAAGTACATTGATGAGTTACAGACCAATGGCATCAAGCGTATACTGGCCCTGTCCCATAATGGATATGCCCCCGACATGGAGCTGGCTGCAAAGACTCGTGGTCTCGATTTGATTGTCGGTGGCCACTCTCATTCGTACCTGGGTGATCCCAAGAACCCACTTTACCAAGGACCATACCCCACCGTCATCAAGAATTTGGACGGCGACAATACTTTGGTTGTTCAGGTATGCTACCGCCAAAAAAAAAACAAAAAACAACAACAACAACAACAACAACAATAACTTGCGAGATGAGAAATGAGCGCTACGAGTATTGAAGCGACTTAGCTATAGCATGCTATCGTTTTCGTTCCACTCCTGTAGGCGTACTGCTGGGGTCAGTTTATTGGAAACTTGGATGTGTCTTTTAACGCTGAGGGCAAGATTGTTGCCTGGAACGGAGCTCCTGTGCAGGTCGAGAACACTGTTGCTGCTGATCCTGCACTGGCCAAGAAGGTAGATGGTTGGCGCAACGAGTTCGAGGCCTGGGCCCAGACTGTACTCGGCCATGCCTCAGACTCGTTTGATCTGGTGGGCTGCAGGTCCCGCGACTGTTTGATGGGTAACTTTGTGGCGGACGCGATGCTCAACTACGTCCGGAACAAGGTCACTAAACCTGGCCGCGACAACAAGCATGGAAAGCCATCCATCCAACCCTGGGCTGATATTACGATCGTTAACTCGGGCGGTATCCGCGCTGGCCTTCCCAAGGGCAATGTCACTGTTGAACAGATCATCACGGTCGCGCCCTTTGGAAGCAATGTTCTGCAGATCCCGATGGAGGGTCAGGAGTTACTCGATAGTTTGGACGCTGTGATTGCGGGGCGCCGCAACGATACCGGCAAGGTTGTTACTTCGTTCATCCAGGTGAGCGGCCTCCGCTTCGGGTACGACTCGACCATGCGTAATTCGACCGGCAAGCATGTGTTGAAAGTCGAGATCAGGGATCGCAACAAGAAATGGCGCAAGATTTCGCCCCATAAAACGTATTCAGTGGTGACGACGGACTTTCTGCTGAAGGGCGGCGATAATATCTTTTTGAGCCTGAACCGGACAGGAACGATCCAGCACGAGAAGCAGGACCAGGTGTTGGTGGAGATGGTGAAGAAGGTCAAGGTGATCAGACCGTTCTTGGATGGGCGGATCCGCGATGTGGCCTCGACGACGGCGGTGAAGCGAGCGGAGGAGGAGGCTAGGTATGCGACAGAGTGGCCGGCGGGGATGCCTGAGCACATGAAGCGGATGTATCCGCTGGGCACCCGACAGTTGCGCGAGTAGTACGGCGCATTGGGTGGGGTAGACAGCTGGGGAGTGGGTGCGGTTTCTAGCTTGCTGTAGTATGCATCCTACCCGTGGTTGGCTGTGTTTTGGAAATGGCTGAGCGGTCGATAAAGATTTTTTTTCCCGCCAAAAAAAGACATGCAGTCGGGGTGGAGAAGCTGGGCTTGAGGGCGATGAGGCGGGCTTGAGGGCGAGGATGTGTAGGGCGTATATATGCTGTGCCATGCGTGTATGTGTGTATGCGTCTGCGTGTGGTTGAGGGCGAGTGGGCGTGTGCAATAAAGAGTGGGCTGGGTTCGACTGAAGCCGAGTCGAGCGAGAGTATCTCGTCCTCAACTAAGGTGGGTCCCAGGTGAGGGGGGCTGACTCGGCAGAGAGATGGAGTCATTTAGGGGAGGAAACAAGTTTTTTCTCTCTTTTACTTCCTTCTTCTCTCGCCGTTTCTCACACCTTCAAGCCTCTCCTCCACCTCCCCCTTTTGTCGTTTTCCGCTTCCGTTTCTTATGTACCTCTAAACACTCTCATCCCACCCAACCGCTCCTTAGTCCGTCCGTCCTTCCGTCCGTCCTTCCTTTTCATCTTCTTTTTTCCTCTTCTTCGAATAAAGCACCATGGGCTCTTCAATCTCAAAGTCAAAGAAGAAGAACCGGCATTCAACCTCGTCCGTTGGCGCCACGACCACAACCAAAAAGTCAAAAAAGAACACCGCCCTCGGGAACATGGCCCATCCCAACTCGGACACCTCCATCCTCCAGAACCCGCCCCAGTGGAGCAGCTCCTTCAACCAGACTCAGCAACAGCAACACAGCGCTACTACCTCTAATAATACTGCAAATGCATCCTACAACCCTCAAAGCATTGACACCAAGAAAACAAACAGATACAGTAACGACGTGTCCCAGGGCCCCAGTGCCAATATCGCCCAGCCTCGCACAAGCACCTCATTATTCCGTGGGCCCAAGAGTAGCCAACGCGAGTCAGATCCCCTACCGCAGGTCCGCCGCATCAGTTTACCCGTTTCCGAACCTATCAC
Source organism: Gamsiella multidivaricata (assembly GCF_025024155.1). NCBI lineage: Eukaryota > Fungi > Mortierellomycota > Mortierellomycetes > Mortierellales > Mortierellaceae > Gamsiella > Gamsiella multidivaricata. Next base: position 132,193 of record NW_026251776.1, read on the forward strand.
TACCACTATCGCCAACACCACCAACAATAACAACAGCCACTACAACCACTACATCGGTGCCAGCAGCAGTTACAGCAAAGACCACATCGGCGAACAGTCTCCGCTTTCGAGACCATACGGAACCAGACAAACCTTAGAAACAAATCGGTTTGACCAGCAACGGAACCCCTATACCGAGTCACCACGACCCACCTTCGGTGCCTACAAGGCGCCTGTTCCCTCGCTGCCTATCGCTGCTCAGGCTACCTCATTCCCACCTCCACCTCAGATCGCAACCCCTCCCTTGTCTCCCAGCGACGTCCCTTCATTTCCTGCACCGCCCGGATCCACATCGTCATCTGTGCAAGAGCCCCAGCGGCTATGGAGAGAGAGTTTACGTAATGCGGCCACTGCGGAGAGTCGCAAGCCAGAGTCGGGTCCGACACGGTCCAACAGCAGTAACAGTTGCACTAGTCAGTCGAGCTCCGCCTACTCATCCTCAGGACGGAGGTGCCGAAAGAACAAGCCGGTCTCTGGATCCACATTTGCGAGCTCAACCTTCTCGCCCTCGCCCTCTAATACATCTCATATGAACGTTGGCGTCAGCAGACAGCGTTCAAACAAGACTAACGTCGTTCACCCGGAGGGCGAATCTCGACTATCGCGTCAACGTCACCAGTTACAGCAACAGCAACAGCAACAGCAGCAGCACCAGCTTGAGCACTCCGAGAACGCCTCGACCATTTCCTTACCAGGGTCCAAGTATATGGGTCGTGATGGAGGCTTAAGAATCAGCATCGAGGATGACAGCTTATTGGGCACTTCCAGCGCGCTGACAAGTAGAAACGCATCAGAGTTGTCTCTCGCGGGCTCTGCACGAAGAGGCACTCCAGCAGGTAGCGAGAGTCCGAACCTTGTAGGTGTCAATACTCAGAACACCCGTTACGACAATCAGTACTCGAGCCCTCGTCAGTATCCAGTGAACCTGCAGCAGCAGCAACAGCAACAGCAACAACAGCAACAACAGCAACAACAGAGTTACCCTCGGACGGGTTCTCCGCCCGATACTGGCGAGCACGGACTTTCAGATTCGACAATCAAGCATCGCACCTTCAACAGCAGGACCACACCCTCCTCAGCGCGCGAGTCAACATCTACGATCAGCACCGCGAACTATCAATGGATGGATGATCAGACAGAGGACAATGGGGCTGAGGATTCCCTGAACCGAGAGTCTATGATGATGCTTTTTCACTCGCCTACTGCAACCGACTTTGGTTCCTCGATCAAAAACGCACCAACCAATCCGGGTTCCGAGCAACAGAGCCAGCAGTTTCTGGAGCAGCAGGCGCAACAGCATGCACTGCTAAAGTATTTCTTCAGGGGCAATTACCATGCGCCTTTCAACAAGCAGGAGTTGGTGTCTGTCCTCGATGGTATGCATTAAGGCCAATGACCGCACTTGTGTCTTTTTTTTCATGCAGGTCAATGACGCTCATGCTAACCCTGTTCTCTGTTCATTTCTTTCTGAACTATAGTTGGCTGTGGATCAGGGCTTTGGATGAAGGATATGGCGCTCGAGTTCCCTCTGGCGAAGATCCATGGTGTCGATGTGAATGCTCCCACCCGTCGTCGGCGTCCCAGAGCCAACAATCTGTCGGCTTTGTCATCTCCTTCATCCCCTACGTTTGCGGGCAATATGGGGGCTGCACAGCGTCCGAGTCGTCAAGATAACAGTTCCTCAGGCACATCTCACCCCTCCACGAGCCCCTGTGGACTGCCGATGGTGGACTCTCTGCCGAGCAATTGCTACTTCCACAACGCAGACATAACCGCTGGCTTGCCCTTTCCCGACAACACCTTCGACTACTGCCATGTGAGGCTCGTTCTTTGGGGATATCCTTTGAACTGCTTCCCTGATCTGTTGAATGAGCTAATCCGCGTAACTAAGAAGGAGGGGTGGGTTGAGTTCATGGACTTGGATCCATGCATCCTCAAAGCAACAGAGATCGGAAACTGCATTAACGAATGGGTAAGACATTTCTTCTATGTTTTGTCATGCAAAGGGGATTAGGGGGGATGCTAGAGAGGCGCGTCTTGCTGACGGCATGAGTGTCTTACGTCCTATAAAAAAATACCCCCCTAGATCAAAACGGGTCTTATCCACAGTAACATGGATCCAGACCTGGTCAAGACCCTGCCTAGGTTCCTCAAGGAGTTCTGCGAGGACACCACTAAAGCCGTCCTCCCCCCAATTGTAAACGGTCAGAACAGGAACCGGACCTCGCTTATCCTGCCCTCGCAGCTCTACGGACTCAAGAACCTTAAGGTATCCAAGTATTCATTGCCCTTCGGACCTTGGGGTGGTCAAGTCGGAGAGCTCTGGCAGAAAACATTCACGACATTCTTGAAGGGCCTGGAGCCCATGATGGTCGATGCAACGCTCTCGGGCCTGGTCATTGATCAATATCATCGCCAATGCCAGCATGAAATGCAGTATCTCGCCGAAGCCTCTGCTGCCTCAACTGGAAGAATGAGTACCGACGGTGGCGATCACTCACGCGAACGTATCACCAGTTTCGACCAGAGACTTTGCACCCATAAGGCATGGCACCATCTGATCCAGCAGCTCGTCAAGGATGCCACACTCTCTGCCGCACAGTTGGCATCAAGTGCATCGCATTCAGTGTCGGCGCGATCGTCTATCAAGGAGATACGTTCGTACAACAACTTTTACATTGCTTATGCTCAGAAGGTCGACCTCGTAGAGTTGAAGCAACAGCTTTTGTTGCAGCAGCTGGAGCAGGAGATCTTGAGCCCTAACCCGAATATGACTTCCGCTCCCACGTTCTCGTTGGCTTCTAACCCAACTTGTGGTGTTATCCCGACGCGTCAACAAAGTCTGGGTCAGGACCAGAGCTCCATCCCGATTAAGGTTCAGAATCAACAACTGCGGAAACAGCAGCAGCCAAATGATGATCTTCGTGAGAATGCAGAGCGCCACAAGCGATTGACGAGTACCCTTCGGGAAAAGCTGTCGTCGCCCAATCTTCATCAGCGTTACATCTCCAGTGCGACGACGGCCTCAGAGAATACTATGGAGGAGGATGATCTGTCAGTAGGGTCGCGCAACAAGAATCGATATGGCGTCGTGGCATCGTTGACACAGGATGCGCTCGAATCGTTCAATAGGACCAACAGACTCGATCAGGGGTCTGAGGCGATCGCTCCTAACTCGTCTGCAGTACCGCCGGCGCCGACATCGGTCGCTGCACTTTTGATTCGTGGCAGCTCACGAAACTCAAACAGGAACAATCGCATCTCTGGCAATGGAGATGAGTCTGTCGCTATTGGAACACCAGGATCATTGACGAGTACGTCTGGATGCCATAGTCCTCGCATCGCTGTGCATTCGTTGAGACATCAAGAGTCGGTCCAGAGTGGATTGGGTAGTCCACAGCCTCGGGTACCAGCACAGGAAGAGATTTCTTCATTTGAGCCCGACTACTTCAACCAGGTGCCGATGCAGTATCCTTCGGCTTATTATCATCAGCAGTACCATCACCACCAGCAACAGATGGGTAATATTACGAAGAAACCAAGCCTGTTATCTCAAGTTCTTGTACATCAGACTGGAGCTGCTGCTGCGGGCACTGCCGCTGTGGGCGCAGCCCTTGGCGGTGCTACAGAATTGGATGGTTATGGGAGGAAGAAGGGTCGGTCTACAACTGGTGCATATGCGAGCGATGAACATGTTGATACCTCCAATCTGGGAGATTCGGCTCTGATCGGCCACAACACAGCAGGAAAGGGACAGCTTGGCACTGTAGTACATGGAGAGGATGGAGACGAGGGCTCGGACATTCTGATTGCGCTCAAGGACGAAGACGAGGATGATTATGATGAAGAGCTCGAGATGCAATCAAAGTTGATGAGTCCTGAGGGTATTATGGGTATGGTCCCGGAGCACCAGGTATCGACGGCAGTCCGGCCGGGTGCACATCTTGTGCCTATCAAGTCATCTTCAGCTTTGGTCGAGCATACAGAGGATGAGATGGAGGGCGAGTACGAGTACGCACACGATGGAAGGGAGGGTGAGACGAACGAGAGCAGTAATTACGTGTCTCTCGACAATACTGATAATGGATCTGTGATAGACGAGAGTCAGCTTCAGATGTTACATGTGGAGGATGAAGAGGTTATGATTACTATGGCTCCGGAGGAACCGCAGGAGCCCTTGGTTCTGGCGACGACGTATGGTATCAAAGAGCCACACTGGCCTATAGACTTCACTCAAGAGACTGGGTCTGTTGCGAAGAACGGAGGAGTCTGGTCTGGGCGGGAGTAGGGTCCATTGCTACCGCTGACAGGACGCAAATCTGGTTTGGATGACAGTGTACGGTGAGTGGGCGAGGTCATCTCTGCGGCCAAGGAGGAAGGAGGTGCTGGCAACAGCAACAACAACAGCAGCAGCAGCGGCGGAGAGTGATCTAGCGGATTTGAAGTCTGAGGAAGCATCTAGTCGATCCGTGGATGTTGCGGCCGCTGAGGACCAGTAACTTGTTTATTGTATAGTGTAAAATAAGGAGGCACCCCTTTCCTCCCTTGAATTGTTATCGTTCTGTCTTTTCTCTCCGCATCTTGTCTGTCACATTATTCATGCTTGAAATCGTTTGTAGCATATTACATTACTTGTATTAGAACCCCGCATCAAAGAAACCATCAGGTCTGCGATAGCATGACTCAAAGTTGTGGACTCTCGAGTCGCTTATAGTTGTAGTTGTGCAAAAGCCCTATCTACTGATGAGGTGTAAAGCTCGATCGACCCAAATTTCACAGTCAATAGTCCGTTTACACAGACGTGAGTGCTATAGATCCGGTTCGCAACAAGGGTTTCTCATTAACAACCTGCATCGCAATTCCACCTGTGCGCATAGCAAGCCCTAAAATTGGGGAGGTTTGTAAGCATGACAGAGTTCTGTTCCCCCCCTCCCGCTTGCAGTCATGGCCATGAGCTCTAAGGCTTTGTAAGAGCTTCACAGCGTGGGTATTCATCACTTGTTTGGCAGGCGTTGTTAGTGCACGAATAGAAGCATCTTCCTCCCTTCGCACCAACGGAGGAGCAGGCAGTATCGCAGACTTGAACTGCGGCAATAAGCACAGAAGTGAGAGTAAAGATAAATGCCCTGCAATAGAAGAAGTAAAAAAAGATGTAGGTCATTTTTCTATTTTCTATCCATCATACTTGAATGGGTTCAATGTGTGCACCATATATAATATTCTTATTTGACTACCATCGTTGTTGTTTGCTTAAAGAACCGCGACCTATCATTGAGAAACTAATTTTGAGTACAACAAATACAATGGTAGTTGAGATCCATCAAAGCGGAAACATACTTTTTTTTTTCTTTTTTTTTTTGTTAGAGCTTGAGGGTCGGTCTGAGATATGCGGCGAAGATGCGTGCGATGGGCTGGTTGGTTGAAGTTTGGTGCTGGCCGAAAAGCGGGGTTTCCTTTATATACGTAGTGCAAATCCATCTCTTTCCTTGTGTGGGGCTATTCTTTTTGCCTTTTGAGCTAAGGATCTTTACGCTTGTGAAGTCACTTTGAGCACTGAGCATCCTCTTTGAAAACAAACAAGATGGAGCTCAATCAGGGGGAAAAGGAGAAAAAAAATGCATCCTTATCTCTGTTGACCAAAACAATGATTGAGGCTAATCTACCATCCAGTTGACTGTATCAAATTCTTTTGCGCTATGCCATGCAGCTGTTGGACGAGGAACAGATTGCTTGCGCGGGAGGTAAGGCGGTAAAAAAGTAAACGCGTCCCAGCTTTGGTGGGTTAGGGGACAATAAGGTTTATCATCACGTGGCCCTAGATTCTGGAGTCAGATTCCGGATTGATTAAATGGGTGGAATGCAGAGGGATGAGAGGATGATGAATGATGAAGAGCTGGGGAATCATCGAGGGAAGTGGAGCATGGTTGCGATTGCTATGCTTTTTTTTTTTAACTCGACAAGGGTAACCGGCTATTTGAATCAACGGCTGCACACATGTGTGCATGTGTGCATGTATAACCCCCTCCCCTGGTTTGTGTTGCATGCAAAAAAAAAAAAAGTTTTGTTGTTTTCCATTTTGGTGGCAAACCAACCACAGACGAAGAACGACCAGCTAACCGGCCCATAGTAGCAATGATGGTCAACAACAAGGCATTCTTCCATCGAACTGAAGGGATGAGAGATTCCCCCGCTCTTTTGGCTTCCCCTTCTTCTTCTGGTACTTGCACCTCCACTTCAGTCCTGCTCTCGTTTCGATTCGGATCACACACACCGCAGCCCCATTTAGCATCCATTTGTTTTTGATGCATCACTTTGAATGATGCGAATGTGGATGCAAGTGTGGGAGGGTGAGTGCCAGTGTGTGTGTGTATGTGAGAGTGTGTTGTGTGGCTGAATCCATATAAGAAGAAGAAAAAAAAAAAAAAAGACTCCTCCTTCCCATCACTTCCCATCACTTCCTTCTCTCCCATCCTTCCATCACCTCCATCACCTCCATCACTTCCACCCCTCTTCCTTCCCTTCCTTCCCTTCCTTCTCATCAAACATCTACACACACACACACACACGCTCACACACAGACACACGCTTGTACACATACATCTCCATACATCTCCATACATCTTTTCATTCACACCCATACCACCATGCCGACTGCACAACCCTCTGCTCCTCCCCCATCCTCTTCCTCCCCCTCGTCGCCATCGCCTTCTCCTCCTCCCCCATCTGCAGCCTACCGCTTCCCCCCTCCTTCTTCCTCTTCATTCTCTTCCCTGTCTTCTTCATCACACCCCACCAGAGACCCATCCCAAGGTCCTCACTGGCACCACACCCAGCCTGCACATTCACACACACATTCACATTCACATCCTCATCCTGATCGACCCACAAAGGACGAACCTTTAGACCCCTACTCTTCTCTTTCCCACTCCTCTTCTTCTTCCTCCTCCTCGCCCCCACCACCACTCCCACCACAGCCTGCATCATCCCTACACTCTTCTCATCACCCTTACTACTCTCAGAACCACCAGAACTATCACCATCACTCAGAGTCCTATCAGCAGGCCCATCACCATCATCGCAGCGACACGGACAGCAACAACTACAACCATGAAAGCAGCATCTACCGACCCATTAGCGATCAGGCCCACGCCCGACGGGGCCATCGATACTCGATCGATTCAGCTGCTGCCGATACTCTGCTAATGCTCAGCGCCGCTGCCTTCATGGATCCTGCAACAGCTCGCTCCGTTTTGGCGACCGACCAGGGAGACAAGCGGACGGGGTCCTATCACCAACATCACCACAATGGGTCCTATGGCCACCCATATCGCCACGATTCCCATTACAGATCCCTTGAGCATTCGCATCCTCCTCACACTGCGTATTCCCACCAGCAGCGACAGCACTCTCCATCAGCGCCAGAACCCTTCCGTCTTCATGCCATGTCAAAGACCGTTTCAGCTCCAGCTTCATCCTTGCATCTCCCTCCACTGTCTCTGTCTCGGAATCGGTCTCACCACCACTACCACCGTCACCAGCAGCAGCAGCAGCAGCAGGACCACTCGAGCGATATGGAAATTGAGCCCAGACCCTCAAGTCCATTACTTGCTGCGAGCAAACATCCTGCCTTTGTTCCGGATCGATCATGTCCCACGCGAGAGCATTCCCCCTCCTCTTTAGGAGTCAACGAGCCTGCTCACTCGCTCGGCCGGCATCAACCTTCAACCCTCGTGTCCTCCGCTGGTGTAACAATCGATGGGCCCTTGGCCTCGGTCAGTGGCAACACCGACGGGTTTATACCAGGAGGCTATGCTGATGTCAAACACAGGAGAGATCGGGACAACAAGGTCCATGCAGACGAGGAAGAGGAGGAGGACGAAGTCATGTCCGTTGGTGTTGTGCATATGAATGCAAAGTTGGCACCGGTCACTCTCTCTCCTCAGGGCAAGACAAGGTCCTCGAATAAGTCCTCGCTCCCGTTGCCACCGCTGCCACCATCGATATCGACCTCAGCCTCTGTCCTACATCAGGACCAGGACTCCCCAAAGACACCGACCAGCGCAAGGACGCCACGAACACCTAAGCAGACCAGGGCGCCAAAGCTACCAAAGATCCCACGGACGCCAAAACGCAGCCAAAGCGACTATCAACCCAACAGCAGCGGTGTTGGCAGTGGGGGTCGAGGCAGGGGTAACCAGCGGGATGGTCATGGCGACTACTTTTTCTCACCCTTCCCGCCATCAGCCTCGCCTGCATCTTCGCCATCCTCCTCATTGTCCTTTCAAGCTCAGCTCCAATCGTTGACCCACAACTTTGTCTCTGTTCAGGCTCATGCTTCTCCGACGAGCCGATTCCGCCGAACACTGTCATCTCATACTGCTGCCGCAACCGTACCTGTGGCTACGACTGCGACTGCGATTGCAACTGCAACACCACCAGTCTCGCCACCAGTCTCGCCAGGAGTGGATCTGATTCGGGATTTGCCATTCCATTTCGGCTCTGCCTCTGCAACGACTTCGCCGACAAAAGGAAGCAGCTATTCCTCGTCAAATGCACAGGGCACAGCACCTTCAACCCCAACCTCGACTACGTTTTCGCGTCCTGGTTCCAAAGTCAACACACCCCTGCGGACACACTTCAAACCGCGATGGCACACTCAGCCCTATATGATGTTCCTGGCACTGCGGGCTATGCCTGACCGGACAGCTGCACGACAAGAGTTAATCATGGCGGCCGTTGAGCTGGACAAAAAGTTTAGCGCGGAAAAGGGTCTTCCACGTGTCTTTACTGGCAAAGTAAGTCTCCAGCTTTTTTTTTTTTTTTTTTTTTTTTTTTTTGTTTCTTGTTTCCAAACCATTATTGACAGTGCACTGACTTTCTATGATTTGTCTGTTCATGATATAGACGCCAATGAATTCGGCCTCGGCGTGCCTAACGAACAACGGTGACAAGTACTTTATACCTTTCAAGCCGGAGGGCAGCAGGAGCACACACTTTCAGCTTGCGTACGAACCGGGAGATTTCGACACGGCCGTGAAGGAGTACAATGACTGGATGGAGCAGTTGATTCGAAGAGATTGGCCACTCTGCTTTGGTGTCCCCAAGAAAGATGCACTGCCTCTGGAGATGGAGGAGCAGGCGGGTTCTCAACGAGTAGTCATCAAGGAGGGCCGACCAGAGATGCAGCGTGCATACTCCTCACCGGAATCCAGGAAGCGTGGCGCGGATGTGAGCGAGCAGGGGCAGGAGACGAAACTGGGAAATAGCAAGAAACTCAAGGCCGAGACTGGAACCGAGGATGAGAATGAAAACGAGACACTGAAGCACGAATCGATCGAGAGCCGAGAAGAACGGAAGGTCGCGGATAGTATGCAGCGGCTAGATATCAAAGCGGCAGGAAGTTATGATGGGTCGTTATCTTGCCCTCCGACACCCACAGCGACTAATTCAGCAGCAGCGATCGAGCCGTCGGAAGAGCGTCCGAAGGTGCAGAGATTCCGTCTTGAGGACCTCGACCTTCAGAATGTGCCGACTTGCTTGGAGGACATTGTACGAGTTGATGTCTCCATGATCCCAAATGCCGGCAACGGGCTGTTTGCGAAGACAGATTTGCCGGCAGGAACACCTCTGGGCTTTTATTTTGGCGTGCCGTTGACGGAAAATGAGTTTGACTCGCTTAAGGATGGTGTTGGATTGGCCTCGCAGTACTCGGTAATGTACCGGCGGACGGTGCTCGATGCGACGGACGATGATGGACAGCCGTACACTGACCCGAATGGACCTGTATACTGTCCGTTCCATTTCATGAACGAGGATCCGGATGGGAATGTGTCGTTTATCACGGGTAGTGTTGTGAACCAAGTGATCTGTACGACGAATCGAGATATCAAGGCCGGCGAGGAGTTGTTGGTGTTTTTTGGAAGGGAGATGGTAGACCGATCGTGGGGTCTGCAAGCGCAGGACGCAGCAGCGGCGGCAGGGATGGGTTCGGGCGCGGGTGAGACGATGGAGGGAAAGAGAAGTCGAGGCGGATCGAGGTCAAGAGCGTCGTCGCCGACGAGACGGCCTGCTGAAGATGGTGGGCGGCCACGAAGAGAAACCGTTCACAAACCTGTGCGATACACGCGCTAAGGATGAGTCGTCCATCTACAATCCTCGATCACTCGTATATGTTCATTATGTTCTTGCTCTTGTTCTTGTTTTTGTATTTTTTTTTTTTTTTTGTTGTAGCTATAGCTGCTGTAATTGTAATAATCATCATTTGCATCTTTTAGCACACACGAGTTTGTGTGGATGTACTGACAGAATATATACAAGAAGTCATCTCAGAAAGCACCTTTTATTATAATCACGATATCGAAAGAGTGAAAAAGAAAAATATGGACTAGGGCTTGCTTTGACGAGCAGCAATGTTGAGGTTGATCTTGAGTCTCCGTTTCTCGGCATAAAGTGCTGTGACATCCTTTTGCCTCGCGTCCATCATCTGAGCGAGGGCGACGGTTGGGATGACGGACATGGTTGCCGAAGGTGTCGCGGGTGTGGCGGGGTTCATGGGTGTGGATACTGATGCTGGTAATGATGCGGGATCGCCTGCAGGGGCACCGGTGCTGGCTGGGATGGTCGCTCCTGCTCCTATCGTTCCTGGTAATGCTGTTGCTGAAGAAGAGTCAGAAGACATAAGGGTGTCGAAGATCGGGATGGGTGATAATGCGGTTGTGGATGACATCGTATTGGTATTTGATAATGATGCAGTTGTGGAGGGTATTGAAGGCACAGGTAGAGGCGTGGAGCCCGCGGGTGTGGCGACGAGACTGGTAGGTGCTCCCGGGGATAGCATTTGTATATCGAGGTTCGAGCTATTTGTCGATCCGGCGGCGACATTTGTAATATTGTTAGTGGTATTGTTATTGCTGGAGGAAGAGGCGGTATTATGGTGGTGGTTGCTGTGAATATGGTTTTGCATGCGTGGGGACATGAAGGACGGTTTGGGAGTTCCGGCGACGAAAGTTGTTGAGGCCGAGGGAGTGGAGACGACGGTTGGGGAGGTTGGGAGCATGGTCAGGGCGCCAAAGCCAGTGGTCTTTGCCTGGGTCGCCAGGGTGTCGAGTTGTGTCAACAGGTTTGCTGTGTCGGCTACATCGAAATGCCACAGTGTAATAAGGAGGAAAGTGAGTGCCTAATAGTTATGTTGTTCCCCACTAACCACTAACAAGAGGAGGTGGAAGGGGGGTCCTTGCTTACCGATGGCTTCATGCTGGGAATATGGGTGCTTGAAGGACTCCTCACTACAAAAAAGAGAGAGATGCGAAAAGCGTCGATATGAGCTTTCTGGGATCCTGTTCTGTTCCCGGGACATACTGACGAAACTTTTTTTTGTTTTTGGTCTGTTTGTTGATCAGATCAAGACCGAGAATGAAGAAAGGAAGGAGACGTACATCTTGTGGAACATGACGAGCCCCTGGCGCTCGACCTCATTCAGCTGGTTGAGGAGGACGTGAAGTGAGGCCATCAGTTCCTTGTCGAAGGGCACTTGCGGCTGTGCGGGGGGTCTCCCCTGGGGCCGAGGGGATTGGATGCTGCTCGCGGGTGATTGCATCGTTTTTCTCCTACGTGAGGGTGATGGTGTTCTGTTGCTGTGCCTGGCGTCTCCTGGTGTCTCCTGATGTCTCCTGTCTCCTGGCTAGCCTGGTATATCCTGGTGGGTTTTGCTTTGTCACAGCGTGCCTCTCTAATCCTGCGTTCCTGAAGTAGCGATGGTGATGATGCTGAACAATGCCTGATCTCTTTATGGCATAGCTGCGACAGGAAATAAAGCGCGTTTCTACATCTATTTCCATCTTCATTTTCAGTCCCTGGATATGAGCCTACGGCTTTTTAGACTGTACCCGACATGCTTGACATCATGCTCCAGGAACTGGTTCCCCTGCACACAGCACCATTGACGCCCGAAATCCTCTCCCCCGGTCTTCCAGTACGTTTTCCTCTGGCCCCTCGGTCCTTACGCACTTCTGACGCAGACACGCCCTTCCAGCCATCTGGTTCGTCCTCTGCTACTACAGCCTCGCTCAGGGCTTGGTACCATCCCCATTCTCAGCAAGGACCCTCGACGCGTATCCAAGGCTGAAGCATTTCTTCTGGACCAGGTGTCATCACCGAAATGAGTTGAGGCCGAGGAATATTGTCGAGCGACTATGCATGCTGACCTGAATTGAAGCCCTCTCTTTCCCGAGATGGAAGGTGCCCTGGGAGGAGCTCCTGATGCACTTGAACACAGCTTCACGACTACAGAAACTGCAGCTCTCATCCACGTACCGGGACCTTGTTCGTAGAACATCTTATTCTTCTCAGGAGTCAGATTCCCCGTCTTAATACCTACAAAAACACTGTCGGACAGATATTCCCTGCCGCTGCTCAATCTCGCAGCCCGAACTTCTTACAACTCAGCGATGGTGGAACGGCATCAATTATGCGGGCCAGGTCACATATCTTCGAACTATGCAAGCATTCAAGTAACAGAGCTTTATATGTCGGTACAAAAATGAGCAGATAGATCCAAAGGTGAAGACCATAATTAGTGGGCAACAGCACCCTCTATCTCTGTCGTCGTCGCTGCTGTCGTTGCTGTCGTCGTCTCAGTCGTTTCTTCCGCCGCGACCACGTCCGCAAAAGTAATGCCGGCCCTCATCTTTTCCAAATCCTCAGTCTCCTCCAGGACCTCGCTCTTTTCTGCCGAGTTGTCCTCCTCAGTGTTTTGGGCAACCACATCCGCAAACGTGATCCCGGCCTTCATCATTTCCAGATCTTCAGTCTCCTCCAAAACCTGGTCAGTTTTAACCTCGGAGTCGGGTTTCTCTTCGGGAAGGTTGTGCGAGGTCACTTCAGCGAACGAGATGCCCTCCTGAACCTTTTCCAAATGGCTGGTCTCCTCGACCGCGACTGTTGCACTGCTACTGCTGCTAATGCTGCTAGTGCTGCCACTGCTGATCGTCGTTGTGGTCGTCGTGGTCTTGGTGGAGGAGGTGGTCGTGGCCAGGAGGCCATTGGCGTGCTCGTGGTGCTTGTGCTCGATGTTGTGGGAGGCCACATTCGCGAAGGTCACGCCCTCCTTCATCTTCTCCAGATCCTCCGTTGGCTCCAAAATCTCAGGCTCGGGGATGTTGCGTGAGGCCACCTCTGCGAACGAGAAGCCCTCCTTCACATGAACATCGACATCCGCACCGTGCGCCTCCTTGGCCATATCCGCCTTTTTCTCTTCAGTAGCGGCAGCCTTCTTGGCCTCCTCGGCCTCCTCGGCCTTCTTCTCGAACACTTCGACCGCGGTCAATCGATCCTTGAACGAGGCCCCAATCTTGTCCATCTGTGCCATCAGCTTTTGAATCTTTTCAATGTCTGTTCTCTTGCGCTTCCGGATCTTCTCGAATGCCTGCATCTCCGGTCCGTTCGCGGACGCGAGTCCTCCGGATCCATCGCCCAGATCCGTCAATTCGCGAGGCGAGATCGCATCGAGGGACTCAAGCAAGCGCAACAGCTGCTCGTTCACGGAGTTGACCAAGAACTCCAGACGCTTATAGCCCTGTCGGACCTTCTGAGGATCTTCGCCATACCCCTGCGTGCGCTCCCGGATCAGTTCCTCCTGGGTCTCCTCGATATCGGAACCAAGATCGAGCTTGTCCTGGGGGTTGATCAAGCCGAGGCTCGGGAGGTGGACATGTGGGTCGCCTGTGTAGATTGCATAGGTGCGAAGGGTACGCGTCCGGACCTGGGCCAGACGGATATCGCCCTCAACGAGAGCTTCGACGGAAGACTCGACTTTCGAGAGCTTGTGGGAAAGTTGCTTTTGGAGCGCGCGGATCTTTCTGCGGTGCTTCGCGCGTCGGTCGTCTTGGATGAGGAGGTAGGCGAGGGTTGAAAGGGTGGTGAGGCCGACGATGGCCGAGACAGAGAGGATGAGGGTCTTTTTCGTGGAGTCGGAGACCATGGCGGGGATCGGGAAGGAAATGATCGTTGGTTAGATCAAGGGAGAAAAGGAAAAAAAGAGGACAAAAGGGGAATGGGCCACCAAAATGTATATGACGTCGAATAAAAAAAGAAAAGAAAAAAGAGCGCCAGGGATCAGGTTCCCATGCACAAGGCTGATTGAGCAGATGGGGATCTCCATCCACAGGGATGGATGCGGATCCCCATCCGCACCCATCGCGGTTGACCCCCGCGCGCAGGCACCTGCTTGGGGGTCCTCCGCCCAGGCCAGGGCCACTGGGCACCTGATAGCCTGCATCCGTGGTCTCACCCGGCTTCAAAAAAGGCCATGCGGGCCATGTGATGCAGACCGCTGCGGGGGCGCGCCTCCTCCGGGTGTGACCAAAACGGTGTCCCCCCCAATTGCGCCCTATCCTCCATCGTCGCCGCCTCGGCCCCTGCGTCCATACGCGCCGACACGCGTCCAAGGGCGCGAGAACACTGCAGCTTGGCTGCATCTGCTTCTTTGTCCATGGTCCCAATCGAGAATCTGCTGTCCACACTGCTTAACTACGCCGTAGTGGCCATTCTTAGCGCGTATGTTTATTTATAGTGGTGTGCCTGGCTGATAGACTGGGCGGCCGGCTGCTGACATGGTCGTGTCTTGATGCTGCTTTCGAAGCGACCGAATGGAAGGCTCTTGGCCTATGACCCAGCTGATTGACAAGGCGACTAGTTCGACTTTTGCTGAGGCCTTGGCGCCAGGCCGTCTAGCGTCCATCACGATAGAAATAATGTCATTAAAGAACAGAACGATAGACCAAGATCCGCAATGCAATGAGTGGATCCGTATTCAGAGTTATAATGCTTACCTTGCTGCGGTTACGGTCTGATTCGAGCCTTGTGGTACTGGCACCTCCCCCTGCACTTTCCTTCCTTTGCCCCTCCTGTTCCTCCTTTTGGACCCCCTCCAGGATCCCCTCCAGTGCACACCACCCGCACTCATTCTGCTGCCCCCCCTCACCATTCTTCCTCATTGTCCACATTCGCCCTCTCCCTCTTATACTTGGCACACATTAGTCATCCAATGCAGAGGAGCCAAACTCACGACCAGCAATCTCTAGGCTTTCAGAAACAATCACTCCCAGCCGAAGTGAGAGCTCCACTGGGCGGCCACAGCCAGCGCCGACCCCTAACTTATCCCTACCCGCTCTGCCTCTACTTTGAGCCCATCATATCAAGCCGACTTGGCTATTAAAAAAAAGAACCCCCACCTGGTTGAGAGCGAGATGTAAGGGTGGATGGAAAGACTCGCTTGGAGCGGTAGTCTAAACATCTCTTGTCTTGCCTACCTGTGCCTTGGGGCGCATTGCCCTGCTGGGGCGCTGTTATGGGTCTCTACTGTGCTATCATACGTACACAGGGTTCACAGCATACGGCAGTACAACTGCTAGGCCTCCCGCGTTCCTTTACTGCTAATAGCTCTGAAATAGAACACCCTTTTAAACAAAGTGTTAGCTTCAGTCTCTTTGGGTACATTTTTCTTGATCATATTGCCTGAGACCCTTTGAGTCATGGGCATTGAGGTCGCGGCATGTTGATCGTTACCAAGTAGAATATTCGAAAAAAGATGAGACAACGACAAATACAGAGAAGACTCGCGTTAGTACCCGCGTTGATTTCAGCCCGAGGCCGGTTGTTTGCTTTGAGGAACGAGAAAGCACCTGTGGTATGCCCTGGGCGATTGCTTGCGTCCTTGAGGTCATCTTCTTGGGGTCGTGTTCCTGAGATTGTCTGGGCGAAGCAGATAAAAAGTAAGCAAGAACTGCAGTCCTTCATGTGTAACCACGACCACAGATAAAGTTCAAGTCTCTTCCCCAAAGCTACCAAACCATTCACGTCGTGTGCCTGTGGCCTAGCATCGCCTGCGATGATCATTTGCCCCGTCATGATTGATATTCATAAATAAGGGCTAGTAAGCCATCCACAACGCATACAACAAAGAGATCCGTATAGGTGCAAAGCGCTCGTGAAAAGCAACGGCGGCTCATTTTATAGTCCTTACAGCCAAAGCAACCGTTTGCAGAATCTAAACAGACAAACGTAGGTGATCTGTTTGCACGGACTATCTGAGCCGAGGGCCTGTCGCTGTCAACGTGACAACGCGTTCCTTGAAGAATCGGGCCTCAAGAAGAACATATGTGCTCTAACTCTGGGTTTATATTCTATGATACATTTCATCCTTGATGCAGCTGTCTATTTGTTCTGTGATATCCCATCAGTTGTAAGACCCATCTATGCAAGTGCAGCGCGTAACGTCTTCGTCGTTGCAATCAAATGCTCCTCCTGCGCCAGCAGCTCCTGCTTACGCTTCACATCAACCGCTCTCACGTGTTCAGGCACACGCTCCAGATACTCTGCCTTACTTACACGACCTGCTAGCTTATCCAGACTAGCTCGCACCGCATCCAGCTTCCGATCTAGACGCTGTAATTCTTGCTGTTGTCTACCTCTATCCGCGGAACCCCCAGCAGTTGATACAGCAGTGCCCTGAGAAGTCGATGATACATCTGCAGAAGCAATGGCCTTCTGGACGGCAGCCAGTGGTGTGAACAGCTTCACCTCTGGCGTGACAACGTGAACAGCTGAAAACGGCTCAATCGCAGACATGCCTTGTCGTCCATCGGTTGCGGAGGCACCATCAATATAAATGATATCCCCTTCAGCGCGAGTGAAATGGGAGAGATAAGATCGACTCTGCTGGAGAGCACCGCCATCGGCTAAAAGGGATGCATCGCTTGTCCAAATCGTGAAGGGTAGTACTTTAGACATAGGCACCTGGTGGCTCTGACGCAAGGATCGTGACGCCTGGATCACACCCAAGGCAATCTCCATATCCTTCTCTGCTGCCTCGTCTCTCCATGAATCGAGCTCTTGACTTGAAGGGAACGAAGAAATCATGATGGATGTATTCGAGGAAGCTGTCTCTGGTAGCATTCTTTGCCATAGTTCCTACACGACGAAACAACGTTATTACGGCATTAGCACTTTGACCTTTCTAACTCGAACGAACAAGCTCAAACGATCGCCTACCTCTGTGACAAAAGGCATGAATGGGTGCATCATCCTTAGAGACGCATCAAAGCACGTCTGCAGGACCTTGAACAACCGGGGCTTTTGTTGAATAGAGATCTTATCCGCAGAGAATAATGTTGGCTTGATGAATTCGACATAGACATCGCACAGGTCCTGAATAATAAACCTGCGCAGTGTATCCGTTGCAACCGATGGTTCCAACTGTTCCATGCCGCTGTTGACCCTCGCGACCGTGTCCGACAGTCGCGACATGATGAAACGCTCCACCAGAGTCATACCTTGCCGAGAGCCGCCTTCCTTGAATTCATCCAGTCCACGGGCAAGCACAGCCTCCGAGGTGACAGAGGATACATGGTTTATATCGTACAGTCGAGTCTTGTAGAACACAGACAAGTTCCATAACTTGTTCGCAAAGTGTTGTGCCGAAGTAACATTTGACAGATCGAGGTTGATTTGCCGTGTGTGTTGCGTAGATGAAACAAGCGCGAAACGAAGGGCATCGGCTCCGCTGGCCATGATGCCCTTGGGAAAGTCCTTCTCCATCTGAGCCTGCGAGCGCTTCACCTCCTTGGCTGCCAAGTTTCCTCCTTCGAGTGTTGCCTTCAGGTCTTTCAAAGATATGCCCTCGATCACATGAGTTGGATCAATGACATTGCCGACAGATTTGCTCATCTTTCGTCCCTGGGCATCACGCACCATGGCATGGAACATTATATCCTTGAATGGAACTTGATCTGAAAGGTGTGTGCACAGCATGACCATCCTTGCGACCCAAAAGAACATGATGTCGGTCCCCGTTTCGATCATAGTAGTGGGGTATCGTTCTGGGATCCTCCTACCTGAAGGAAGCATCTTTCCTGTCCAGCCCAGTGCAGATAACGGCAAAAGGCCTGACGAGAACCAGGTATCCAAAACATCCTCGTCCTGAACAACCCTGTACTTCAAATGCTGCAGGCTTCTTTCTGAAACGAACTGGCTGATTTTCTCCTCTGCCTGTTCCTGGGACTCTGCAACAAACCACGGTCCATCTCCCGCATCTGCGCCACACACAGCCCGACAACTGTTGGGTTCTTCGAATACGGGCCTATAGGCAGGAATACGGTGACCCCACCACAGCTGACGTGATATGCACCAGTCCTGAATGTTTTCTATTTTAAGTGTTGAGCAATGATCTGTTAGTAGCCTGTGATATATCATGGCCAGAAGGACGACACCAATGGCACATGTTTTCCAGCTTACCCAGCCAACGATTCCAGTCTTTGATGGCCGAGTCAGGATGAAACACAAGGTTTTGACTTTCAGCATCCTTCAAGGCACGTTGCGCCATCGTGTCGCACTTTATGTACCTAGGCAATCGGAACAAGATAGTGTTAACTTCAAAAAAAAAAAAACTTAAACGATTTCTCCAGGGCTGCGGTTTTGTCAAGCACCGGACATTACCACTGAGGCATCACCATGGGTTCGATGACATCCCCTGATCTTGAGCATCTCGCTAACCGCATCGCATGCTTCTCATTCTTGCCTCTATAGAGGCCCAGTTCCTTCAGATCCTGTACAATCCTATCTCGAGCGTCAAATCGGTTCATTTTCTGAAAAAAGACTCACTTAGTTTTGAAATCGAACTGGATGCGCTAGTAAGCAATTTCATCAATCCGTAAAGTATAAAACCTGGAAGATCCTCTTACCTCATATGTTTTTGATCCGCAGTTCGTATTAAACGTGCCGTCCTTTTCCAAGATATTTACAATAGGAAGGCCATGTCTTCGTCCGCATGCATAGTCGCTAGGATCGTGCGCAGGGGTCACCTATAGGCATAAAAAAACGCGACGCCATTTAGCAGCAGGCACCTCTTGCAGGATATCATAAATAGCCTGGCAGAAAGTCGCTTTAAAGTACCTTGACAGCGCCTGTCCCAAAGTTTATATCCACCAATTCTGGATCGCAAATGATGGGAAGTCGCTTCCCTGAGATTGGATGGACGACATGTTTGCCGTACAAATGCTTGTATCTGACATCATCTGGATGAATAGCGACTGCCTCATCTCCGAGCATCGTCTCGATACGCGTTGTGGAAACGACCAGTTCCTGTGTATCGTCACCGTCAACCCTGTA
The DNA here is from genome assembly GCF_025024155.1 of Gamsiella multidivaricata. Lineage (NCBI taxonomy): Eukaryota > Fungi > Mortierellomycota > Mortierellomycetes > Mortierellales > Mortierellaceae > Gamsiella > Gamsiella multidivaricata. Next base: position 151,396 of record NW_026251776.1, read on the forward strand.
TGCAAAATCATGCAACACCCCGAATTCCACTCTATCATAGTATAGTTCCGGAGAAGATGTGTTGGCGCTTAGAACAACTCTCCCGCAGCACCGATGAAACCTTCATGTACCACCTGTGCTTACTTTTTCAAACGCCCTGGTACGCTCAGCATGATCCTTCCAGCGATGTCCTCGTGTTCAACTTCGATATCCGATATTACAGTCTCGAGGGCACAGCACCAGTTGACAAGCCTCGTGTCGCGATAAACGAGCCTGTCGCGGAACAGTTGAATGAACGCCGACTTGACGGCCTCCGTGCGTGTCTCGTCCAGAGTGAAAAAACTCTGGTCCCAGTTCATGGATGCCCCTAGCCGTTTCAGCTGCTGCGTGATCTTGTCACCATGTAAATGTTTCCAGTCCCAGATCTGCTCAACGAAGGTTTCCCGTCCTAAGTCATGTCGCGTCAGCTTCTGTTCCCGCATCAGCTTTTTCTCAACGACGGTCTGGGTGCTAATACCGGCGTGGTCCATACCCGGAATCCACGAGACGCTTTCACCCCGCATGCGACGCCATCGTACGATCGAGTCCTGGATTGAAGCTGTGAGGGCGTGTCCAACGTGGAGATATCCTGTGACATTGGGTGGTGGCGTTAGCATGGTGAACCGAGTCAACGATGGGTCGGAGCCAGAGCTGTCGGGGCTACCGGTTGATCCTGAAGTAGAGATTGAGCGCGGAGCAAAGAAGCCTGGTAGATACCAGGACATGTCAGTTTCGAGATCCTTCATATCTAAGAAGCACGTAGCGATCGCCGATAAGACCGATCAATTGTACCTTGTGCTTCCCACCATTCATACCATCCGGACTCCACGGCAGCCTAGTTCATTGGCGTAATTCCGTGTCAGTTGATTGATAGGCGTATCCCATGGATTAGTTTTTGATCAGGGCTTCGTTCACGTACTGTGTCGTATTTCTCGAGCTCTCGTTTCGGCTTAATAACATGCACCCTGGCGTTATTGCTGCTGCTGGTCTGAGCCAGTTGTCGACTGTGTGATGAGAACCTATGCCTGGTGCTCCCTGCGAGCCCCCTGGGTTGCTGCAGTTGGCTCCCTACGACCCGCCACATGATGTCGTGAGTGAGAGACGCGAGTGAATGAGGCGACGGAAGATAACGGTGTGAGTATTCCCAGGAACGTTGCCTTCAAAGTTGTTTACGCTCCAATTGCACATTACAGTCACGACTGTGCCCTTTTCCCCTCGTCGCTGACATGCTTATCCTCCACTTTCCCTCTACATTGTCCTGATCACCCTCATTCCATCCACTCGCCATGCCAAAGCGCGGTCTTTCACCAGACTCTGAAGCGTCCCAGAAGCGCTCTAAAGTCCGTCCTCAGGATCCAGTTGCTGTCGATCCACCCGCCTTCAACAGCCGCTACAGCGACCCAGAATTTACAGCAGCCTTCAACAAAGCTTTCCGCAACAGCCAGCCCTTTGAGGACCCCAAAAGCAGTGCCAGGCTTATTGAATATCCATATCCAACAGCCAGTCTCCCTAATTTCCTTCGATCAACCACATATCTCAAGACGCTGCGCGAGGAGCTGCTCACGGAGGATTACTTTCACAAGTCCAACGATCTGTACGAATTCTATCAGTCGGAGGATCTGCGCCTGTCCAAGAAGCCCCACATTGCTGCATTAAAGAATGCGATCTATTCGCAGGGGTTTTTTGCAATGATGACTTCGCTGACAGGCATTGATCTGGACCCCTCAATTATCGATCTCAATGGGAACCAGTATCACGAAGGATGCTACCTTCTGTGCCATGATGACGATATTAAGAACGAGAAGGAAGGGCGCAGGATCGCCTTTATTCTTTATCTTGTGGACGAGGACTGGAGTGCTGCTGACGGCGGAGCCTTGGATCTTTTCAAATGGTGAGTCGCCTTTTTTTTTTTTTTTTTTTTTTTTTTCTATATGATTCTGCGTCGCACAAAACATCGTCGTAATAATATATCATTGCAAGTTCAGTAACGAAGCAGGATACCCGATCGAGGTAGTGCAATCGCTCGTCCCGGTACGGAATACATTGGCGTTCTTTGAGCTGTCATCGGTCTCATATCACCAAGTAGCTGAGGTCTTGACCCGCGACAAGAGCCGAATCTCCATATCTGGATGGTTCCACGGTCCACTCAAGACTAGGCTCATCTCCAAATCCATGCCATTCGAACCATTGGTGGATCTGCCGGAGGTCTCACTCGAGGCATTGCTCAATCCTGATTACCTGAGCAAGAGCTCTATCGACAACATCTGCAATGTCTTTTCGGATCAGAGTTCAATCGAGCTCCAGCAGTTTCTGAAGCCCGAGATTTACAAGGCCCTGCTGGATGAATTGGAGCCCCTGGACGCAGAGAAAGGGGCACAGGCGGTACGGCCACTGTGGGACGAACAGATGGGGCCTCGGCACGTCCGCAATTACATGCGCGTCTCAACCAAAAATCAGTCAACGATTCCTCCGACGTTAGCGCGTGTGCAGGCGCTGTTTTCGTCCAAGGCGTTTGAGACGTATATGACAAAGATTGCCAATCTTTCGTTTCTTTCGGCATATACAGAGCTGCGCATGTTCAAGAAGGGCGACTACACGCTGTTGCATGACCATGCATTGGAAAGGAACGGGTTGGATGTGGTCTTTAGTTTTCCGTTCATACCTAGTTCAAAGCAAACCTCGTCTTCAAAGTTGCCAGAGTGGGAAGAGAGCTGGGGAGCAGGCGCCACGCACTATGTCGCGGACAAAGTCAATCTATTGACATTATACCCGAAACACAACACATTGACCTTGGTTCTACGAGACGAGGGTACTATGAGGTTTGTGCGCTTTTTGAATGCGCGTGTGGGCGAAGCCAGGCGACGAGAGCTGAGTGTCCTCTATACCGTTAATGGTGATGACGATGATGAGGACGAGGACGCATTGGAGGGTCAGGGCGAGCTAGGCGAGGACGAAGAGTCCAGGCAGGATATCTAAGAATAAAGCACGATGCTGCTTCAGACTACTATTCCGTTTATTTTGCTTTTGTTTTGTGCTTGATACTACAGCTTGACGTCTTCCTTGGGGATCCCATTGACGAGCACGCAAGGGCCATCGGCAATAGTCTTGATGCCAGCCTCGTTTGCGTATGCCAGGACCTCAGGTGATTCTGCACCAGGCTGCAACCAAACGCGTTGGATGCCGTTCTTATGTGCCTCCTCCAACACTGACTTTGTAGCAGCAGGAGGAGTGATGATCGAGAGGTGGTAATCTGATGGGTTGCCTGGGAGAGAAGACAGGTTCGGGACGCAGCTGAGGGATTCGATGGCGGTCTCGCGTGGGTTCACGGGCACAGCTGTGTATCCATGGTCAATGTACCTACGGATGGTGGCACAATTGGTCGTCGTGAGAACACGTATAAGAGAGCCAAAGAGCAGTAGATCGCGTATGACAACAGACGCGTGTCATTTTGAGCAGGCCAAGAATACCAGCGGAGGACCTTGTTGCCAAACTTTGAGCGGTTGGTGCTGGCGCCGACAACGGCGAACTTTTGCTCGGCAGAAGAGAAGAACTCGCGGATGAGGGTTGCCATGGCGGGGGCGGTCGTTTGTCGTGGGAATGTAAAGGTGACGAGGCGGAGAAGGAAAAGGGCGAAGATGGAGATGGGGGGGGGGGAGAACGAAAAGGTGCATGTGAATGTGTGCGTGCGCCAGGCCTACTTCCTTTCTTCCTAATTTCCCTATTCCCCCTTCGTCTGCATCCACACCCTCGACACTTACCACCCACCGACTCCTCCTCCTCTGAACCTTGCCCGATGTCTGCCAACACCAACAACACAGGTACAACGCATCACCCTTCCCGTGCGTTGCTGATGCAGATCATCCTTTTGCAAAAGGGGAGCATCCCATTGACAATGTGCATGTGTCTTTGAGCTTAGATGCAACACCCCAGGACGACGCTGCCTTCGCAAGCCTCGTCCAGGACATCAAGCTATCGTCCAATAGTACTGCAATATCGCGCGAAACACGAGCAATTGCTTCCTTCCTATTCCCCCTTTCAGATGCTCTGATGGCCACCTTGCCCAAGCGATTGAAGCGCATTGAGAACCGTTACTGACATGCAAGCATGCATATCCGTGTGCCTGCGCCCGTCCTCTTCCAACTCATAAAATAGATCCGTCTGCAATCGATTCGCAGATCCCACGCCACGTTCAGAAACTCGAGGACGCCAAGACTCAGCTCGAGCAGGATGCCGACTCACAAGAGGCCTGGGACCTTGTTGCCAACGCGTTCCAGTTCTTTGCCGATGCTGCCAAAGAAGGTGCGCATGCTGCACAACATGATCAGGCGTCTAATCGTTGTTATGAGGGTGGATAGCGCCTCTACCTTTGCCACGATTCACCAGCCGGAAACGTCGAGCAATGAGAAACTGACACACCCGCTTGCTTATATCGCTACATAGAGAATGCACGAACCCCTATTGGAGATTCAAAAGCCGTGGCATTGATTGTCAGTCTCGAAGCCCTGAACAAGCAGCGCCTGGCCCACGTCGATATCCAGGCCATGCGCGCCTTCGCCAACATCTGCGTCGATCATGGTAAAGCAAAGAGTTCGTCCTTGGGTTGAACTAGAGGAAAAAAAAAAGCGAAATACTCAATTTTGATCTGACACCACCAAATTTTATCATTGTGTAGAGGCAAACAGAAAGAAGATCCTAGAGGAGAACGCATTTACGACCATTATCGAGATTCTCAGACACACGACCCACGCAGATGCGATCAAGACAGCTTGCGGAGCACTCTTGAACACGACAATGGCATGTGGTAAGGGATGCATCATGGTGCAAGGTCATGAACAGCAGGGACAGTTGATCTAGGTGGTCTAGGCGTTGGAAATACTGACGCAGGAATGCGATACATCACTGGCATATAGAGCCAGCACAGAACAAGGCGATCGAATTGGACGCAATCGAACAATTGCTCAAGGTCCTGCAATCGGAGAATATCGACGACAACGAAATCAGCATGACAATTGCTTCCCGTGTTATCGCCAACCTCAGCGAACTTGGTATGTATCAGGAAGCTTGAAGTGAAACAATCAAAGAGTGCCGAATGAATAGATGATTGATCATGAATCTTCTTGATGCACTCTAGATGCTGGAGCTCAATCTGTGGTCAAGTTCAACGGCATCAAGACCATTGTTCAGCTCTTGCAAAAGACAGCCGAGGATGTGGAGGCGTACATGGATCTTATGGATGCCTTAACCGATATCTTGCGTGCTGTGACGTCCAAGGAATCTGCACAAACTGTCATTCAAAAGGAGGGACTCTTGCCACCATTGCTCGATATCCTCGAGCACGCTGGCACTTCTGATGAGGGCAAGAGTGAAGAAGAAAAGAAGGAGGATGACAAGAAGTTTGGAGAGACCAAGGCCGCTTTAGTGGAAGTAGTCGTTTCAGTGACACTTGCAGGTTAGTGCAAATTCCTTGGCGATCCCCTTGTGGGGACAACAGTGGACGTATTTAAATCCAGTTTCTAACGATCTTTGATATTCATATCATAGATGCCAACATGGTACCCATCTTCAATGACAAGGGGGTTATGGACAAGTTTCTTGCATGGCTCAACCTCGCCGACCGAGAAGATCTGCAGGCCTGCGCAGCTCTCTGTCTAGGCAATGTAGCACGATCAGGTATAAATACGGTACAGTCTTTATGGTTACCGCTATGTCGATAAGGATATCTCTGACGAACACATTCTTTTCTCGGCTTATTCTCGTTCTAGACCAACACTGCGTCAAATTGGTCCATGAATATCACGCTGTTGAGCCATTGATCCACGTCGTCAGGAAGGCAACGGACTTGAAGGCCAGCCATGCCGCAACAGGGGTGCTTCGAAATCTTGCGCTTCCAGAAATTAACAGGGAAATCATGGGCGATGCAGGTGTCATCCAGGCCTGTTTCCCTCTTCTCAAAAAGGACAATGCGCTCCCTCTCCAAGCCAATGTTGTTGGGATCTTAAAACGGCTCTGCACCGGCAATAGCCACAATACCATCCGGGTCATCTCTGGGCGCGAACCCTTCGAGACTCTCTCGTCAACGCCTCACACGGAGAGTGAGAATGAGACACCACTTTCGACACTGGTGGATGTCATTGGGAGAACCGATGACTTCCCACTGAAGAGTGAAGGAACTAGGACACTGTGCAATCTCATCAAGGTCATCTGGGGAAGCGAGAGTATGAAGGAGTTCGATACGGTATCTGTCACAGCCTTGCAGCAGACCCTAAACAAGCCTGAGGTGGTTCTTCAGATTGCTGCCATGACCAGGAACCCCAAGTATATCGTCTTGCAAAATGAGGGAGTCATTGCACTAACCCTTCTCGTGACAAGTCCCGCTCGAGGTAAGAAGGAGGACTCGATGCATAATTGAGCACGCATACACACAGGAATGATATAAGCCTAACGATTCATAACACTTTTGCCACGCCACTTATCGAAAAATAATAGAGAAAAACGCTGTTCTTGACGCCCTTGTTTCCATTGCCGTAGATGAACACCCCGATCCAGAGAACACTATATCTGAAGAGCCTCTGGACCAGGCCAAACAACTGACTCTGCTGGAGAGTCTACTCAGTCTAATCAAGAACAAGGACGGCAAGTGTCCCGACGAAGTTCGTATGAACGTCTGCGTGCTCTTAAGGAACGCATTAGATTCTGGAGCGCGTGAGGGCGAGGATTCCGCCTACTTGGCCTTCTTGAGGGAGTCTGGAATCAAGGACACGCTCACAGAGGTCAAGAGCAAAGCTGACATCTCTCCTTTGATCCGCACATCGGTCCAAGAAGTGCTGTCGCGACTTGAATAGATACAACACGCATCAACCTTTGTGAAGCGGTTCAACTTTATTTAAATAAATACATTCCTCGTCCCGCATTTTTAGCAGTGGAGGTGTGCTTTAAAAGCGGTTCAGGGCATTGTCAAACATGGTATGATCGCCGTCCTCGAAGACTTTGGCGATGGGAGTGTGGCTGCTGTGACCCTCCTTTTTGAGATATTCCTGAGCGTAGTGCAAGCCCATGCGATGCTCCTCCTTGTTGGCCCCAGATCCGACCCAGACAAAGACCTCGTGGTGAACATCGAGGATAAAGACATCGTTCGAGTCTAGAAGATCTTTGGTGACCTTGGGGCCAGAGGCCTCGAGCGTGAACGTCATTGAGCCGCTTTCGTTGGATAGGCTAAAAGGATATAATATGAGACGAGAACAATATCGATCAGCACTGTTGAGCAATTCAGCAGATGCAAAAGACAGCAGAGAAAAAGCATGCTCTTACCGGTACAGCTTCTTGACGTATTCGGGCTCCTCGGCAACGGCCTCCGCTGGCTTGACCTCGACTTCACCGCCCAGTGCGCTCCAGAACAGTCTCTGGTCACGATCGCCCTCATCTGCAAGATGAATAGCAAAATATTGTAGTGAGCAAGCAATCGTGAACAAATAGGAATACACGACAGTATTGTATGTGCACCATAGCATCCTCGTATGTCCTACCAAAAGTCTCGACGTTGACATCCCCTGCGCGATCGGCCTCGATGCCGTGCGCGTACTCTGCCGCCTTGACCTTCTCAATGCCAGAGCTCTTCCTGCCATTCCATTGGTAGAGGACCTTGCCGGTATCAAGAATGAAGACATCGCCCGTGTTAATCTGATCCTTCGAAACCTCCCTGACAACGACTGAGGACTTGTGACGTCCAGGAACAGTAGGTGCGGACTTGACCATCAGCAGACGAACCGTGTACTCGGGCTCGGTCCAGTGGTGGAAACCAGACTTAACGCCGCCTCCGAGGGTTGTAAAGGACTTGAAGCACGAGAGAAGCTGTCTGGATTCGCTACCTTGTACTTCACGGTGTTGGACGGGTCGGCCATCGAGGTCTAGTGCGAGAAAAGTGGGATATCAAGAAAAATTGAGAAATTGTCAAGTTTAATTCGCTCTATCGCACAGCCAAAGGGATGGTCTGGGTTGTCATTACAGTCATCAAGCTCGACGGTCTTGTAGGCTGCAGTGCCGGCCTCATCCTGGGTAGTTTCCTCTCCCAGCCAAAAGTGAACGTCGTGCAACAGCACATCTGAATCCTTCTTCGTATATGACTAGATGCAATAGATAAAAGTAGCCCGCAGGAGTGGCGGAATTTTCGCGCGGGTTAAAAAGCGAGCAATTGCATAGGCCGAAAGATGTCATGAGCCAATAGATCTGCGGAGAAAAGTGGAAGACGACGTTACATTGAGGATTATGTAGCTGTCTCCGCTGTAGAACTGTCCAATTTGGTTCTTGGGAACGGGCACGACTTTGAACTGCTCGATACGCCAGACCCAGAGACCGGCCTTGGATCCGACACCAGTGTCCTTGCCCCAGGCGGTCTCGAGCGCGCCCTCTTCCTGGCGGTGCTGCTTCTCGAGCTCGCTTCCAAACTCGGCCAAGTTTGTGTCCTCGAGCTCTAGTGAAGGCAATAACGCGGTCGATGAGGGACATGCCTAGATGATTTGAAAGAAGATATCGTGTATTTGCCAACAACGAATACGGTACTTACTCCAGGTGGAGTTCTTCAGCATGTTGTACTGATATTCAACGTTAGTTATACGAAAAGTGTGCGGGTAGGAGAGCGATGAAGTGTGGATGAGTGAAGGAATGGAAGAGGGATGTAGGACGCGCGAACGAGGAACAGGGCTGCTCCAAAGCTTGGATGCTGCTTTGGTGTAACAGTCACGCATCCAAAGGGACGCTCCAGGCCACAAAGATTTAAACCCACGTGTGGAAGACCTTGCATCAACAGAGTGTTGAATCTCCAGCATTTGTCCACGTCGGGTTTGTACTTTTGCGCTAATTCGTTCCCCTGTCCGCGTTGATGACCAATATATGATAGAAAGCAGCTATATATCTTATCAAAGTTGAATGGCCGTGGGTGCCGACGACGGCGAAATCCTTGAACGGCTTCATTCTAAGACGGCAATTTATCTCGGAGTCATGCCAAGGGTTAGTTGCCAGAAGATCGTATATGTCAAGTGTAAAAAAAATAAAAATAAAAATAAAAACATTCTCTTCTCTACCCACACCAGTGAGGCATCAGATGAGCGACAGTGAACATAACCAGACGCAGAAATGAACTCCTGGACAGTGGCTAAAAGTCTGCATCCGTATTGATCAGCAGCCAAGGCGGCTGCCAATCCCACCCCCACAGACACTTTGGGAGCAACCGAAACAGAGCAAACCTAAGAGCCCACGCTGGAAAAACCGTGCCTCGATGTAATCCGCCCCTTCGGTCACTGATCAGTCGGATAGAACAGATGGCTAGAAGACAGAGAGAGAGAGAGAGAAAAAGAGGAGAGTGATTGCAAGAGAAGAAAGTGTTGTAAGACAGAAAAAGAAGAATAAAGGAGTCCATCATGGCGCAGTCGCTGCTTGCGAGAATAAATGGAAGAGAAACACCAGTGCAACATAGTCTACCTTTGCTGAATGATCAGAGCCCGCTGAAGAAGAAAGAAGGCCCTCAATGGCCTCGACGGTGGAAACGAGGAACAAGCAAACGACAGATGAGGGAGAGACGACGAAGAAAGACGAGGGGAAGGGACGCGACGTGCAGCAAGGTACATACAGGGGAATATCGCTGGCATCATCACAACGCTGCAGAGCACAAAAACGCATCAATGGTGCCTGCGAGTCGCGTCGAAGCTCCTCTACGGCGATCTTGCTCTTTGTCTACGAGTATCTTTTTGGCCGCTACCATGCCCCCAAGGGAATTCCAATTCCGCTTGAGGCAAGCAGGCTCCGGGTCTAATTGGCTTTGCCAGAGGAGCGTGGAGGCAGCCCAAACAGGTTTGGGAGCATAATGTTGGCGTGCGGGAAGGAGCACTGTGGGATGAGGATATGCATTGCTTGCGACTGACCAGAGGATACAGGCACGTGTTTGCTGGCTACCTGTTGCGCACAGCAAATCATTATGGATGTAAAGTATATTGAGTATACTGCTAGTCATGAATTCCGTCTGGCTGGTACCCTTGTTACTCTGCATGTCATTCTGATTTACTTTAATGAACAGTGACGAGGTACATGTAGTTTACAAAACGGCTTCCTTGCCAAACGCCCAGATGCCGGCCAACGCTGCACACACGCCTCCTGCGGAACCAGCTGCACGCAATCCCGCTATTAATAGTGATATAAGAAGCAGAAAGACAGATTTCAATAGCCTGTTACAGGTATCAATTGCGTATAAGATAAACAATTGCATTGTGCCCTGCTCAACACTGTGAGCTACCTGTTGATTTGAAGAGGGCACCGGTCAAGGCCCCGGCGGCAACAGAGTTTAGAGGATCATAGGTGCCGCGGGCTCTGCCAATAGCTCCATTGACCCCGTTATACATCAGAGCTAAACAGAGTTCATGAGGTATTGGGACAAACCCCATACTTGAGTAACAGCACAGACGTGTGTTCATTGAAAGACAGAGAGAACAAAACACCAATTATTGCTTACCGAGGACACCCGCCGAGTTTCCAATGAATGGTCCTCGACGAGTCATCGAGTTCAAAACAGTGTTAAGGCGGATCTTGATTGCCGGGCTTGGTGATGATCGAAGACCTTCATAGAAACCAAATGCTCCTCCCATGCTCAGACCGGTAATATAAGTCAAACCTGTTCCATATGTCAAATCGTCCGACCATCCTCTGCTCGGCAAGATTCCCCCCTGTGCACCGGGAATCGGACCGGCATCGTCCTCGAGGCTGATGTAGTCGAGACCGCCGCCGCTACTGAGGCCGGCCAGGGGGTGGAGCCGTGCAGGATCGTATGCTGTGTTGGAAAGAAAAGAACTGACGGTGTCGCTGGGGTTGAAGTCCTCTGGAGTTGAGTTGATAGGCTCGAACGTATCATCATCCTCGATATTCGGGTGTAACATAATGTGATATATGCGAGGGCTTGCTCTCGTTGTCCAGGTATTCCTTGGCTTTGGTGAATTGTCTTGTGGGAATGGCAATGGTCAGAAAAAAAGCGATGGCCCAACAGTGATCAGGGATCCTCAAAATCGGCCAATACCAGTAAAGCAGTCCGATGTAAAGCACCACCGAGCATGCTTCTCAAGTTGATCCGACTTTTCCATGAACCCGACATCCTATTCAACTTACAGTCATGAGCAGTGTCGGGAACGAGGAAGAGGAGGAGGACTACATGTCTGAAGCCTTCTTGGAAAGCCTTGCCCAGGATAGCGCGAATGACAAGACGAGGAGAGAAAATATTACATATTCAGAGCGGCGACGACAAAAGCACACTGAGCACCTTGCCAACCTTCCCAAGCCGCTGCATGTCCGAGAAAAGGAGGCGCGAGAGAAAGGATTGACCAAGGAGATTGGGGAGGAAAATAAGGGCATGGCTATGCTCCTCAAGATGGGATTCAAGTATGTTTATCAAGAAAGCAAGGCCAGTCTTTCAAGGACATAGTACTTGACTTCGTGAGTACTAATCAAGGCTTTCCTCCAACGCGTCATGGTGTTCTTAGAAAAGGTGGAACGCTAGGAGCATCAAAACCACAGACCAGCATTGCAGAAGCGTCCGCTCCTTCAAAAACATCTCCCGATTCGATAAGCAAGGATGGTAAAGCCCTCGGTCGCTCGGATGCACTGCGGGCACCTCTCGAGATTCAGATCAAACAGGGCCGCGGTGGACTGGGTATGGATTCTTTACGGAAACGACAAGCTGAGGAAGAATTACAAAGACACGAGAGTGAGGCCCATCGCGTCTTTGATGAGGGCTTTCGTGGTCAGAAGCGCAATCAATTTGAGCTCGAGAAACGGACGCGTCAAGTGGGAGCAGCAAGAGGAATCTGCATGGTCATGGATGCCAAGAAGGCTCAAGCTGATTCTGAAATAGCTGAGACAAATCAACTCAGAAACTTAGGAAGATCCAACTCGTTTTGGTGGATCGCAGATTCGGTACCGGACGAAATTCTGGGCACGAAATTGATGGGCCCTGGCGCCGAAGTTGTCGTTCAAGAGGACGGGTTGGCACTGGAACGGGGTGAGGAGGCTTCGATAGGCGCGTTTGATCACAGCGATGATGAGGATGGTGGCCCGGAGCACAAGAAGGAGAAAAGGATCAAACTAGACCCCTTGCGAACTGTTGAAGTCTATGACAATGTCGTGCAGGACGAGGAACCACCAAAGTGGGGCGAAAGACCAGATTTTGCGCAGCTGGAGGTATGATTCCATAGTATATTGACTTGAAACTGCTTGGGATTGATTGATACATTTGAACTCACATTAACTACTACCTTTTCCTCGATCATAGATGCCTGAGAAACTTGCAAAAGTGGTTCAACATCTTCGGGATGAGCATCTCTATTGCTTCTGGTGTTCTGCTCAGTACAGTGATCCTGAAGATCTGGCAGAGAATTGCCCTGGGCCTACTGAAGATGATCACTAACTGCCATGTTCTCTTGTAGTATGCGCTGTTGTAAATAAACAACATAAAGGATATTGTTATGTTTTTTTGACGATGCAACTGATTTATTAATCGCCATCCTCGCTCGTTGAATCATCGGACCCGTAAGCAATAAGGGCACTAAGTGCAGAGGTATTGGGCATGGATGGTGCTTGCTTCGGCTCCGACGCTTTGATTGTTGTTCCCGAGAGTAATCCTGGCAATGGCTTCAACAAGAAAGCAGGTGAGGCGGTATTGGGCGCTGCAGTTGATAACGACGCCTTCACGCGATCCTGTAATGAGGGTACCGAGCCAACATCACCCTGAGCCGAGCTTCCGCTACCTGCGCTCTCCTGATAGTGCCCTAGACGAATGGGATCGTATTGCTGCGTCTCATGGTTATATCCGTAGTCGCCATAATCATAATAGTATTGACCATCAGCTCCACGATACAACTGCGGCACTTGAGCATGAGCTCCATTAGATGTATCATTCTCAGCAGCAGTAGATTCCTGTTTTTGCCGTTTCCCTGGTCCGGGCATCTCAGCTTTTTCTGATCCAGGAAGGTGCTGTGCTTGCTTGAAGTCAACCGACAGCTTGGACTCTATTACCTCTCGCGTAAGTTCGACGGCCTTGCGCTTATTTACTGCCTGCACTCGTGGGTTCGGATCCTCAGTAGCCCATCTGATATTCAAAACCTTTAAACAGAAAGAATATTTTCAAGGCAGTCAGCGACTCCTTCTTTCTGGTGGGGCTTCGATAGTCAGCATGTTTTACGGCATTCATGCTTACCTCTGTGTGGTCCAAGGACTGGTTCGCCATAGCCTCCTTCGCGAACTCGGCATTCAATCGACTTCGATAGGTAACAAAAGCGACGCCTTTGTCCGCCAATACCTTGAGTCGTTCGACTTCACCCCATGCGCTGAAGTGTTTTTCGACGACAGCCTGGATGTCGGGAGACGGCTGTATCCTGCCGACATAAAGCGTCCTACTATCAGACCGCATTGACCCTACGCCGCCGCGATCGTCCCTATGCTCGTCGAATCGCTCACGTCCAAAAACATCCATTCCAGAGTCCACATGATCCTGTCGCGTAGGAATCCTGTGAAGCCAGCCGCAGTCCTCGCTGTAATGAAGGGAAACGCAGGTTAGCATCCGAACAAGTCGTTGTGATCTGTTTACTACCTTTATGCCTGATTCATTCTCGTCTCGTACCCATTCGGGCAGCATCCCTTTGCGAAGAACGCGCAAAAGTACGCATTCGGGTTATATGTTCCCTTGGTCCTGCCTGAATCTTTGGTTAGGTCACATCGATAGGCCGCCTTCTCCTTGCCGCTGCCACCCGATTCTCTTGACCGACCGCCTCCACTCCACCGATCATAATAGATGTTGTAGGTCTGCCCTGGCTGTCCCGAAGATCTACCAGCGACGGATCCTTGTTGGCCGAAAACCTTTTCTTTGGCGACTTGTCTTCGCGCAGGTCGTGACATTACTGGTGTACTTAGCAATGCTCCACGCATGAGGGCAAGTTATCTATTTGACAACCCGGGTTGCCATGCATTATTTGCCAACCCCCCCCTCCCCTAATTGACTGCTGCTATGAGACTTATTTTGGCCTGCTGTATTTTTCGCCTTTAGAATAGCTCGTTCAAAGAGGTTCAATTCAAAGTTTTATTGCAGGTTTGCGCGCGGAAAATGGGATAAAAACGAGTTTCGACTATACTGCAACTGGATAGGTTCAAGTATGCAAACAATTTGATAGGGAGCAAGGGACGCCATGTCAAGTCAATTTGGTAAGGCAACTACGAGGCCTCTCTTCATCCTTGTCCTTGTCTGCGGCCTTCAATGCCGTTGGGTCCACATATTCATCAACCACAACTTTAGGAATTGGTATTCGGTTGCCCTTGACGTAATAGGAGGGGCGGCGCCATTTTCCCTTCATGCCACGGTTACTATCGCGTGCCTTGATTGCGGCGAGGGTTTTCGATACCACCTCCTACCACAGTTGACGCATAAAATGGCTTAAGAAACAGCCAGACAGCCAGACAGCCAGACGCCTGGGCACCAAAGAGCAATAAAAGAATAATCACTTACATGCACTAACTTCAAAAGACCTAATCCAGGGCAAAGAAGACTGAGTTGGAGGTTGTTACGCGGAAGCTCAAAGGCTCCTATTGATTTGACAACGTATAGAGCTTCGTGATCTAACGACATCAGGGAAATCTCGCAGCGAGAGCCTAAGAAGTCATGCAAATCAGTGCCGTGATCATTAAGCAGAAGAGGTGTTGCTAAACGCAAAAGTACTTACGTCTTATCAAGAATCCAACTACTATAGGGCCCTTAATCCCGGCACCGAGCATGTGATCTATCATCAGTTTCTGCATGCAAGGGAGCTTCCGCTGGTCCCCTTCCAAATCGTTATCATTTGCCCCTGGTTTCTTGATCTCAACAATCAAAAGAGGAAATTCATCGTATTCCGCGAAATAATCGGGGTTATACGCCTCCTCAAAACCGGCGGGAGTGGGTAGTGGGTCTCGACTCCTAAAACGGACCATAGCAGAAAACGAGAAATTTAGGAGCTGTTCGTATTGTAAATGTAACCATCGGCTACTCATTTTGACTTACCAATGATCCGACAGCTCCAGATCGCCGACTACGCCGAGGATAATATTTTTCACAATGGCCTGCGTGTAAGTGTCTTCATTCTGTGTCAGTGATGGCGGAGGGATGGGATATGAAGTACTGTGCTGCCAGAGGTAGGGTCTTTCCGTATAATGACGAAGAATGTCTGTTACAAGGCTCTCTCCTTCTGTTTGGATTTTGTTCCGAATGTGTCTTTTGGTCTCCTGGAATGAATGTGATGCCGCAAACACAGAGCAGTCTAAAAGTAACTTCATTTCTCGATCAGGTGGTGTGGGTAGTGGTGTCGATAAAAATGATGTCAAGATGTTCGTCGGGACGTGTTTCTTCAGGAAGTTCGCGTCAAAAATAAAATTAATCGTTCTAAAGCACGCATGCATTATAAACAAGATACAAGAGAGATGTCAGACTATTGAAAAAAAAAAAGTTCAGAAGCCATACAGCAACCACTTACAACAAATCCGAAACATCCGTGATCTCGCTTTGCTTTTTTATCATTGATCTTCGCGCGTCCATCAGTAGCTGGGAAACATCAAGTTGGTCGATTATGAGGCGAGCGTTTGTAGTCAGTCGTGAAGATGATGTGCCTGGTCCAACTAAATGATCGATAAAGCGGAAGTCAATGGAGTTCAGAGATGATCTGGTCGAAGAGGGATTGGAATCGGCGTAATCGCTTCCACATTCCGAAGGGAACTCGACTTCCAGGAAGGTGACTTTTTTATGGGGTGGTTCAGGACTTGGAGCGCTCACATCAGCCTCTTCAGCCTCCTCTCCAATCTCAGAGACAACTTCTGCAGCTGATCTTTTCGAGGGAACCGAACTCTCCGACGAAGTAGTTGTGAGCCGCCTCTTGCTGTCGTCTGATTTTCCACGAAGGCCTTGGGTGGTCTCTATCAGATCCAAAGGAAAATAAATGCAGTTTACAATCGATCCCATTTAAGCATGAAAAAACCAGTACCAAGACGATAATAGCTGTTCTTACTGGCAACCTGATGTCGCACGAAAGTCTGTAAGACGGTACTGGCCGATACATGTGAGTAACTGATGTTTCCCTGTATCAACACATCGTGGTACTCCTCCCGACATTGAGCCGCGTCAAGCCTGTATTGAATTGCTGATGAGTCTCCACGTCCACGCTGCCGACCAACATATGCTACAAAGCAAGAGTATATCTTCTCAAAGGTGCCGTGGTCATGGGTGTCGGTAAGCACGAAATCTTTAAATGTCTTCATTCCTAACAAGTTGTCTCGGGTATACCAGGGTTAGTCATTAAGTTGTGCGTATATAGAGGTACAGAAAAGTCGAGAAACAAAAACCAAAGGCCAATGAGAGAAAGAGCTCCATCTCTGCCCGCACCTGTGAGGCATCAGATGAGCGACAGTGAGCATAACCAGACGCAGAGGCCTTCTGGACAGTGGCTGAAAGTCCGCACCCGTATGGATGTACAGTCAGTGCTGTGCATCCCACCCTCATAGACACAGTAGGAGCAATGAATAAATCGAAGCCAAAGGCCAATGAAAGAAAGAGCTCCATCTCTGCCCGCACCTGTGAGGCATCAGATGAGCGACAGTGAGCATAACCAGACGCAGAGGCCTTCTGGACAGTGGCTGAAAGTCCGCACCCGTATGGATGTACAGTCAGTGCTGTGCATCCCACCCTCATAGACACAGTAGGAGCAATGAATAAATCGAAGCCAAAGGCCAATGAAAGAAAGAGCTCCATCTCTGCCCGCACCTGTGAGGCATCAGATGAGCGACAGTGAGCATAACCAGACGCAGAGGCCTTCTGGACAGTGGCTGAAAGTCCGCACCCGTATGGATGTACAGTCAGTGCTGTGCATCCCACCCTCATAGACACAGTAGGAGCAATGAATAAATCGAAGCCAAAGGCCAATGAAAGAAAGAGCTCCATCTCTGCCCGCACCTGTGAGGCATCAGATGAGCGACAGTGAGCATAACCAGACGCAGAGGCCTTCTGGACAGTGGCTGAAAGTCCGCACCCGTATGGATGTACAGTCAGTGCTGTGCATCCCACCCTCATAGACACAGTAGGAGCAATGTAACAAACTGACTCTTTCGGAATGGAAGTCAATAGAACATTACCTTCGTCAAGAGAAAAAGGAGCAGGAGGCACAAGTCGCGGATGAGGACTGGTTTGCGGGAAAAATGAGCGATGAAGAGGCGAACAAGCGAGGTGAAGGGAAGCGGGGTGATGAAGGAGAGGACATTGAGGGGGACGAAAGCTACGTCATCAGTGACGCAGACTTAAGGGTGGAAAGGACCATCCTATTTTGGAACAATCTTCTTGTTTGACAACGGCTAACTGCTTCAGCACATTTATTTCTGACATCTTTGTCCCGCCTGGACAGTATTGAGGCCCTTTACCTCAAGCGAGGCCTTCCTTACTCCTGCAGTTGTGGTCTGAAAGTACTCGAGCGTACATTTCATCTTTTGTTGAGCTAGCGGCAATGACGATCTCCGGTATCATGTTTTTCAGATCGACCTCAAGATCCTGAAGCTCCTGCTCTTGTTCTTTTTCTCTGGCCATTCTTTTCTGTTTCGCCTTTTCTGCCCTTTGCCTATGAAGTAGAAGAAGGATTGATGATGGAAGGGTTTGCTCCAAAGACGGTGGAAGTGTTGAATCAGGTGAAGGGTCAAAATCCTTCTGGTCGGCCTGTACTTGTAAGTGGTCAACTTCGTAAGGCTCTCCTTGATAAGAAATCTCCATACCCTTCTAGACCTTTGCGATTAAATACGTATGTTTGTACGGCGCCTGACGTTGAGCATAATAGTTGCAGCGACAGGCAGCAATGATGGCGGATTCTTCGTCTGTACGGACGTCATATGTAAGACTTGTGGGTGAGCGAGGAACAACGAGGTGAAAACAAGGGGAGACGAGTGAACAAGGTGAGTGAACAGAGACGAATGTGTGAAGACAATTGTTTATTGGCTAGACTGTTGTGAGTATATGAACTGTGGTTCAACTACATAGCCTGTCCTTCTTTATATACATCAGACGAATAAAGGTCCTGATTAGTAATCCATGGTTTTAGACGCTTCGATGCTGCCTTTGCTCATCTTTACATCATGGAGCTCTCTGTGATGAGGGCGACGTTGATCCAATCTAAGACGCGTCTAGCGTCACATGACAATACCAATCAGAGTTAAACTCTGACATGAATCCACGCGTGAAGTTATCTATTTGACAACCCGGGTTGCCATGCATTGTTTGCCAACCCCTCTAATTGACCGCTGATGCTGCCCACTGTACACTTGCCCACCGCAGGCTGCACTAACTCGCATCTGCTTGCTCTTGCCACTCCTCCTCACTGCTCCACTACTCCTCTCCTCCTCCTCCTTTACCCCTGCTGAGAAATCATTACACTAGCCTGCCCACATCCTCGTAGCATGGATCCAGCTGTACTGAGTAGAGCCGGCCTGACCGCTGCCTCAATCGCCGCTGCAGTGTATGTGGATTCAGCAGGCGGGCCAAAATAAGTCTCGTAGTAGCAGTCAATTAGGGGGGGTTGGCAGATAATGCATGGCAACCCGGGTTGTCAAATAGATAACTTCCCCACGCGTTACAGCACTTACTTTAAACCTCATAACCTCATCGTCTTTGCAGATTTCCGACATCCGACCTCTTTTCCATTGAGTCGATCACATTACTTCAGCTAAACACTACACATTCGACAGCAGCTCTCTCATCGTACCACTCGACGTACAGAAAGTGATGGGTCTTAAAGGCTGGTACGCCTTTCTTCGTAAGAAGGGTTACCAACCCTCTGTACTTTACCCATCAGCCGCGTCAACAACCTCGAGCACCGCCACCAGAAGAGTCGACCTTCTCTCTCGCTTTTCAGTCATCAGGAATGCTTATACACGAAACTCCATCGAGATGGCCCATACGATTCTAGAGCTGGATGTCATGCGGTTCGGGACCAAGGAAAACATCATTATCTACGTCGACGGAGTCCAGGCAGAGGAGAAGGAGTTCACTGCTCAGATCCGCCAAGAAGCTCGAAGAAGACCATTAAGCAATGCAAAGAAAGTGTGGATGAACTACAAAGACGGATCGACAACAACCTCAAGGTTCGTAAGCGACACTTTGCCGATGCCTGGACCAGCCTTGCGTCCTCCTTCTATTGGTCCCTGCCCATCCGTAATGCATTTGTCAAGTATATGCAGGACGAGGGGTGGAACATTCAGCGATGCGAGACGGAAGCTAATGTTGTGATCGCTCGGGACTGCAGATCTGACGATATTGTCGTGTCTGCGGACAGCGATATGCTCGCGTACCCATCCGTGTCAACCATGTGGCGCCCGATTTCAAAGAACTTGATTCTGATCTACAAGATATCGGATATCTGTGAGGTTCTCGGTGTGTCCAGGATCCAACTCACGGCCCTCGCTGTTGCCTCCAACAATGACTACGGAAAAAATATCTACCCTCTTGGACCGGCGACCAACCTTTCGATTATCAAGACGATCAAGAAACAAGGTAAATATCAATGATCAAAGTATTAAGGAGCGAGGCTGAACCATCTAACTAATATATATATTTTTTTCTACTTTTTTTTACCCTATTTTTGCAGATGTGCGACAGACGGTGAATGCATATTTGGAAGACTCCAAGGTCGTTTCAAAGAACACAGACAACAGAACACTTGAACTTGCACTCAGAGTCTTAGTTGATCTCCAACAGACGCCTGTCAGCAATCCTCGCCCTTTGTCCAGCGTCTCGTCCTACAGTGAGCTTTACAAACGACTCAAGGATCTTTGTGCCATGTACCGGGAGAACAAAGGTTTTCGCGCACAACTGCAACCAAGGTATGCTATATTTCTGTTCAATATCGCACGGCATTTAGGACTTGGTATCGGCAATCGTCTCACAGCTCACCTTACTTATTGCTTTGATGTCAATAGTACTCGCAAGGATCAGGTCATCCGCCTCCGCTCCTTGCATTCTTCCATTCGATATAGGACAGTTGAGTCTCCAGCTATGTTGAAGCCTGGCCTTGGGTCGCGCTTACCACAGCCGCCATCACCGCAACCATCCTTAGCACAACCACAACAACCTGCACCGAATCTGCAGGATAACCCTCCGACCACATTACCGTCTCAGGAGTCAAACGGTCACCCACCGCTTCCAAGGACGCAGCTCCCACGAAATCGCCATCGTTACTCATTCAAGACGAGGACAGGGGCAACAAACCCCCCACCCCCAGTCAAGATGAAGCTCTACAAGTTCAAGCCTTACAAGGAGCCTGAAGCAAAAGACGAGCTTGAGCCCTCCAGCGACGAGCCCAAGCCCAAGCCCAAGCCCAAGCCCAAGCCCAAATTCAAAACGTTGTCCGATTCGAGTGCAGCCACCCGCAAGCTCACTATTACACAGTTATTACAATACCAGCACCCAACATCTACTTTGAACGTCGGTACTCTATCCGCTAACCTCAGACGAGCTCTGCCAAACGACGGTACCGTTCAACAGGAAGTTGCCCTCTATATCCGAAACGCTGTGCGCGAGGCTGCCAGGATTAAATGACAAGGTCAACGAGTAATTGGAAAGTTTGTCGAGTATGTGAACAAGCATGGACCGGGCCCCAACGATCGTCGATTCATGAATTTTCTTTGTCCTCGAGTCTCCATGAAGAACGCGAAAAAACTGGATGACGGTTGTGCTGCAGAGGACGACGATGAGGATGGTGGTGACATGGACCAGAAATCCAAGGATGGCAAAGGCTCTGAGCAGTTCTTGTTTTTCCAAAGCTTTCTGTCATACCTCTACTCTGGGAACTACTCACGAAAAAGTGGTACCGGTCAGAAGGTCAACGATTTCATTGATCGCCTCAAGGATCTCGGACTGTACGCCCCACCACGTCCTCGGGCCGCTCTCAACGAGATAACTCCCTTCTCACCAAAAGAGTTACTCCTATCGGTGGCGTTGCAGCTCAAAGTTGAACTCAAAAAAATGTACCGTAATGGGACCTGTGAGCTGCATAATAAGGTATGAGTTGAGGGCACTACTGGTCATCTTAATGTACATCAAACCGATACCTATCATGCCTCTTATTTATTATTTTCTATCTTCTCAATTATAGCTCCAGGAAAGGAAAAAGAAGGGGCTGCTGAGATCCGATGTTAACGTGGAGATCCAAGAGGATGCATCTGCTATCGAAAACTACCTCGCGATCAACAAATTGAGTCCAAACCCTCGTAGGATCATCCCCATGTCGACAGCGAAGCAACCTTTTGTCAGTTTTACGGAGCGACAACCGGCCATGTTCTTTTTCAACCGCGGAGGCGCACTGAGGGCATGGGTTCAGGAACTGGTCGGTACCGTCTGCACATCCATGCGGGATGTTGAGGAGTGGATAGGGGGAAAAGAACCAGGCTTTCTCATCAAGCACCTTATCGTCGATATCGATCCCGAAGACCTGACCAGTCGCAAGAGAGGCAAGGCTGGACACCGCACTGCGATCAAGTTGTTATCCCTTGATGATCTCGAGACCGACTTGCAGATGCTGGACGATCCAGAGTTCAAACCGGAGACCTATGCCTGCAAAGGATATTTTCTCAGGGGGTCCTTACGAACTGACGGATTCACTATGCAGCTCCTGTGTTCCAAAGTCAGAGAACTTCTGTCAGTCAAATACAAACGGTTGCCCGGCGATCGCCTACCTCCTCAATTGACTTTAACACTTCACGATACCAGTGATTTTTTGGCGGAGATCCGAAACGTTGTCCGAACCAAAGACGATGTGGCGAGACTCTGGCCTGGTGTCGATCCTAAAGATATCAAGATCCTCACCCTTGATGCAGGACAAGCTTTTGTCGTCGGAGCATACGCACATCTTCCACAATCGGGCAAAAATAAGGATCCAGTGCAAGGAGCCCCTCCGTCCTTCAAAGGCTCATTCCCTATTATCTCTTCCTCGACAACAACGCCACAGGATGTTATGCAGAGACTCACTTTGGAACAACAAGCGACCACAACGCCACTAACAATGATAGGGCTCACGAAAGCCCACCACCATAATCTTGCTGTCAACCAAAAAGCGGTGATGCAGCCTGTGTTCCGATACAGACGGTGGCTTGAGGACGAGAAGCAGTTGATTCCAGCGGGCCGGTCAGACTCCATCTCGGACATCGAGTCCTGTCTTCCTCTTATTCGAGGTCCAGAGGCGAGCGTCACCAATTACAGTCGAAACTCGTTTTTGCGGCCACTTCCCACTGCAAATCGGCTGCAGACCTTAAATTTTTGATTGAATTGAACCTATTCTAAAGACGAAAAATACAATCACATATTCAGTCACATGTTGCGCTGCAAGTCGCAGACCCATGGACACGTCTCTCATGTTGTATTCTATACATCTCAACACCATGACTACAAACCCTCCCCAAAAAAGACACTATGAGTCGCTCTCAGCCCAGGCAACGACGACAGCCAAAAAACAAAAGCCAACTCTTGTAGACCTTCCTGCCAAGGATGACAAAAAATACACCAAGCGCGAACTTGAGGATATCGAGCGCACTCGTCGGCAGAGATACAACTACCTTTTAGATAGTGCTAGGCGCAAAGATATGTATTCACTCCTTGTGCTTCCTGCCGCCGAATAGTTCAAGATTCCAATGATCAGGGTCTCGCACACGCTGGAGCAGCAAGTCGAATTACTGGACATATTTCATTATCTCGATGATCGGAAGGAGGACCTCCCGATCAAGCTTTCTCACAGATCCTTTGGGCGCTTGATAGGACTCCATCTTCCGAAAGGTAGCCTTGAACGCATGCTCGAGCGAGAGGACAAATTACATGCTGCAGCCAGGACGCACCCCACAGGCGCTCATTACATTGTCAATCGCAAGGACTTAATGATTGAGGAGGTCCTCTACCGGTGGCTGCAAGACCAGCGGAAGCAGAACGTCCCTGTCAACGGCAAGATGATCAAGAAAACATGTACGGTTCTAGTCGATCTTCAGGACAGTTCGGGCAATACTGTATCTGAGGCACCACCGTCATTTTCAGCCTCGTGGTTTAATGACTTCAAGAAACGCTATGGGATAATCTATTGCTAGCTTCATGGAGAAGCAGGATCGGTCGACCTGGAGGCGATTGAACTGGAGCTTACCGACATCCGCCAGCTTTGCGCCCAATACACTCCGGATAACGTATTCAATTGCGACGAGACCGGCTTTTACTTGCAGGAGCTAGACGACAAGTCTTACACAACTTCAGGGTCAAAGTCGGGCGCCAAGGCCAACAGGAGCTGCAGGGTCTCCACCCTGTTTTGCATTAATGCTTCTGACTCCTCTCTCGCCATGGCAGACACCAAGGATTCGTTGAAGCCGTTGGTTATCGGTAATACGTTTAGTGTATGATTTGTATTGCAATCGTCTCTTATTTATTCGTGTTTTTTACTTCCGTTCTTGACCTTTACGACTCTATAATGCCCTTTACTTTAGGCAAAAGCATTCTAAAGGATCTTGAAAAAGATTCGGCGAAAAGGATGCTCATAAGGGAAACAAATTCGGGATGGATGAACAGAGACCTATTCGTAAAATGGCTACAAATGTTTGATGACGGTCTCTCGCAGCCAACCCTTCTCCTTCTTGACTCCGCAGGTGCACACAACAACATCGACATGCGTGATCCACGAACCAACACGCCTTGGAAGCATCTTCACATACGACGGCTCCCGACAAACACTACATCAGTAACGCAGCCTCTCGACGCGGGCGTGATTAGTGTTTTCAAACGAGCTTTCCTGGAGATGCTCAGCTATGAAACCTATCTCGCTCGTAGCTATGATAAAAAGAAACGTATCTCTGACGAACTCGCTTGGACATTGATCCCTATGCATGGAGTCGAATGAAGCCTCTAACGCTGCGAAACTGCTTCGCCAAAACGCCAGTCCTTCCGACGGAAATGCGCGAGCAGCTCCGACGATGACTGCCAACCCATGCTGGACAGCAACAACCACTTCAATACTCCCGACACAACCAACATAAAGAGCAGGAGCGGGCATATTTCGAGCATCTGATCGCCGAGATTACTATGGAGAACAGTTGGAATTTCCGAGTAGTGAAGCGCTACAACACGTGAATATAGTGGAAGAAAGAGACGGAGACCATTCCGAAGGCGAAGTTAGCTGTGACGGGTCTACAAGCAATGGCGGGAATGCAGGCTCACCGTTAGCAGACGTGGACTTGGATGTGACCACTGAAATACTGAAGTATCTGGCAGGAGACCACGATGTACTCAGTGTTGAAGGCATCAAACAACTCAGACAGGTTACGGAGTAGGACTTGAAGGAGAGGCGGGAGATTCGAGGGATAATGAAGGAACTGGTGCATGTTTGTGCAGCGTTAAAGAATAAAATGGACACGAATGTCTTGAAAGGTAGCAATGAACGTGAATAAAGGTTTCTGGGTCTGCGACTTGCAGCGCAACATGTGACTGAATATGTGATTGTATTTTTCGTCTTTAGAATAGTCTTTTCAGAGGTTCAATTCAATCAAAAATTTAAGGTCTGCAGCCGATTTGCAGTGGGAAGTGGCCGCAAAAACGAGTTTCGACTGTACGTACAGTATTTGACAGAAGGCCTTTTATTTAAAGCTTTTTTTATGAACCTGACAAAATATCCATTGCCTCGAACCTGGGACTTCCAATGCGGAAACGCAGCTGCGTGGATGATTCTTCTGTAAGACCTATCGATGCAGGGGTAATGTCGACATAGGTTGTGCCTCCTCTGCTTGTGAAATCGGCACTGGACGTAGCGCATGTAATGGTTTACGTCCTTGTGTTGGTTCGGTTGCTGCTAAATGCTCTGCCTGTCCAGATGCCTGTACTGCTGATGGTGAGTGATCTATTGGTGTTTGTGCAGCAGTTGTTGAGCTTCCTGCTGGTGAAAACTCATGCTCTTGTGCTTGTGTATTTGACGCCGGAATCATCCTTATTCCCGGTTTTTGACCTTGCTCCCTCATGGCAAGCACCAGGGGGACTTTACTTAATGGTTTGTGCCTCTACTTGCATTTCTGCTTTGTTTTGAGTATATTCAGTAAGTAGCTGTAGTAGGCTAGTCCGGGGTAGGAGGCGCCACTGACACCGTGCTCTTTGACTGAACGTGGTGCAGATGTAGTGGCCCGACTAGAGGAAGTTGAATTGAGAGTGGAGCTTGCTTGATCTTGAAACATAAACATCAAAAACTGTTGCTGTTGCTGCAACTGATTGATGCTGTAGCGCTTCTCCAGTTTACGGTCGGTCTGTTCTTGTCAGCGCAAGGGCTACTCGTGTCACCAATTGACCTAGCTCCCCAATACCCTGAAATCATCCGATAGATAAAGCATAAGATCTTACAGCTGTTGCGAAGGGTCGTGTTCCATCGCCACCATCCCAGCAATAACGCGTTTTTGCGGCCATAATGGAGATGAGCAGCTGTATCCTGAAGGATGATACGCCGACAGCGCGTGAACAGTTTTAAGAGCCCAACTTTCGTAGCGTCCCTAGCGGCAGTGGAGGTTGACATTGCCGTAGTCGGTAAGAGAAACGCGAACAAGGATGGCGATTGAGACCGACCTGTAGCGAAATAAACAATCAAGAGCGATATCGGGAGAGCAAGAGGCAGGTTGGAGGATTTCAAACTGAGTAATTGGTCAATGACGAACTCGTCAAACCACCTTTCCAGCTTTAACGAAGAGATGCGCATGTCGATTGCGCTTAAGTAGTATCGTCCACTCCTCATGGTGCGTTCATCATATTTTCTTATATCGTCAATGAATATTGCCATGTGCTGATAGAAATTGTGACGGGACCTGTACGATTTCAGGAACATGATGAACAAATCGAACATCAGATGCTTTCATACAAGGGTAGAAAGGCAGCCTGGAACGCCTGTTTATTTGTTTGCAAGATAGCCAAGGCCCAGTCGCTTTCGAGCTTCCGCCTCGTCTGATGCTGCCGCTGCTGCTGGACGCGTCCGACTCAAGAGCCATCCCCACCAAGCGAACGCACGCTGGATTGCCTCAGGGCTAGGAGACGGCATGATATTCTCGATTCGGTGCTCATCAACCAGCCCATTCTCATTAAACTGATACACAAAAACGCCCGCATACGACGACGGCGGAGGCGGCGCGGGCCCAGAGGACGTTAGAACCACTGACGGCCGCGTCGTTCCCTTCATCGTCCATCGTATGGTGACAGTCGTGGTGAGGGGTGAAGACTGCCCTTCTTCGCTGGCTCCTTCTGTTCCTGCCGGACCTACCGTTCTATCAAGTTTGTCGACGCAGTCCATTTCGAAAGCACGACTGCCACGTTCTGGGTAATGGCGGTATGTAAAGTCGAGGGGAGATTCTACCATGCAATGATCAAATGTTCCAGGCCGCGTAGCTGATGACGGCTGTGTTCCTGCGCTCGAATGATACTTTAAGATGGATGCTGTTGCGTTGGCATAGTCCCCACCAGAGTCCATACCCTTGAGACCCCTGCCTCCACGATCGTTCACGCGGATCGACTGGATCTCGAACTCGAGGTCGCGGAACCATATTTTGAAGCTCCAGCGAACAGCTCCAGCGAGCAAAAAGTAGATGGGCTTGCCCTGGATGGTCGCGTTTGTATGGCTAGCCTCGATAAGCCGGATATTTGAAGCGTAGATCGACGTCGTACAAAGACCATACTGGAAAAACTGCGGAAGCTCCTCGCGCAATGTTCTGACGGCTATCGTAATGAGGGTCCGAAATAAAGATGGGTGTGTAAGCCCTTCGTCTCCATTGCGGCTGACAAAGATTCGCTATCACTATACATACCTTTCCCGACGCGAATCTTGTATTCTTGAGGAGAGACATGATCGTTACTCTCTCCAGAGTATTTCAGCACAGGCGCCTGCCGATTCGATTGCGTCATAAGTCCCCTTAGAGACGACATGCCAGCGCGTAGTGGGTGCCTCCAAAGAGTGGAGCCGCCTTGGATAGGCGCCAGGAATGGTTCGCTGCCGCGTGGTATTATGCAGGCTGTAGGTGCATTAGATAGACGGAGCCGGGACGGAGTTCCGGCAGTATTCGTGGCGACTGAAAATGGATTCGAGTGAAGATGAATGTTTCCACAGCGCATTCCATGGAATGCTGCTCTTCCGTGTGTTCGCCCAGAAAGTAGTATGGGTTTTAATATATCTGACGTTGTCCTCATGGCAAGCGATGACTGTAGGCGAAGCTGAGGGTTGCAAGGCGATCGAGATGCAAAACAAGAATGCGAAAGTGACGTTGTTTCACAGCCTTTATTTAGTTTAATCATGGCTCCTTATTGGTTAAAGCTGTCAACGGATCCTGGGTCCCGCTCCGTTGGCATTGGCTCCTGGGTCCTGAATCCTGGCTGGCTCCTGCAGGCTTAGACGCGTCTCTGGGGTGGTGGGGGTGGTGGGGCGCCTCGTCTGATCGAAAGAAATTGGAAGGGAAAGAACGAAAGGAAACGGTTCCCGAGAAAGATCCGTCCTAGAGTTGGTCATCTGTTTTCTTCAAAGTCCAGCATTCAGCCAGATGGTCGCTCCAGACACTGCTCGTGCGTGTTCAATTGCCTCAAATCGTCCAGCCGCCCAATATCGATGATATGATCATGCACCCTAACGCCCATTGAGTTCCTTTTGTCCATAGCATCGCCATTTCATCCTGTTAAGTATTACGCCCGCCCTTCCTCCATCCAGAAATGGGATAAACAAACGACTCGAAAACAGAACAAAACATATCGACCAGCATGTGTTATCAATGCGACGGATGACAGCAAAACCACATGAACAGATCAGGAAGTAACAAAGAGAACGAAAACCAAAGAGCTGCACATCTCAGCTAGTAAAAGGCAGACATAGTAACAAAGAGGGTTTGCGGCTTACCCATATGGGCTAGGGGAGCGACCACGTCCGGATTCACGATAGTACGGAGAAGGCGAGCGACCACGGTAACCACTTGGGCGATAAGGCGAGCGCTGGCGGTATCCACCACTGGGCCCTCCATACCCACGCTCAGGCGATCGGGAGTAGCCTCGTCCACGATACCCATATTCATAGGGGTCTCGACCATAGGGTACAGGAGAGCGACCACGTCCGCCGTAGCGGGGAGGAGGAGGAGGTCCGCGACGGAAATCACTGTAGGGGGCACCGCCCTGGCGTCTTATGTCTTGGCCACTAGTAATGAGGAGATGCAAAGAGATCAGACCTTTTGACTATAGTTTATCTGTACAGATGGGAGGTCTGTATCAAACTCGGTTCCGCATGACATACCGACAAAAGCGGGCCAAATGGCCGGGCTCGCCGCACTTAAAGCACTTTCCAGATTTGACATCCATGCCCTTCTCTCTTGCTTCAGGGCACTCTCTTGCCCAATGTCCAGTTTGATTGCAAAGAAAGCAACCACTGCCTGGGCCGCCAGAGCGTCTCGACCATTCCACAGAAATCTTATTCCCATCCAATTCGTAACCGTTCAGCTTGCTCACTGCATCATCGGCATCACGGGGATCCTAAACGAAGTTAAAACATGCGTTTATGAATAAATGGCAGAACGACATGCCCCATCCCCTACCAACATCGATGAATAAACCCTTCAAATACGCAACTGCAACGTACCTCGTACTCGACAAATGCGAATCCTCCGTGCTTCAATTCAACAGATACAAGGCGTCCATATTTCTCGAACTAAGCACAGGTGGAGGACAAAAAGACCATAAGAGCGTGAGATTCTTAAAGGGTCGCTTTATGAATTAGCTTCCGTCACTCTAAAAGAAACATACCAACTCCTCGACGTCGCGACGTTCAGTCCTTGCGCTCAAATGGCCGACGTAGACTGTCGAGTGGGTGCTGGCCGCAGAGGGAGGGGCGCCTCCTTCGGTGGCTGCGTCAGCAATGGAAGCAATAGGTTAGGCACTTGATGTCCATTTAAACAGCGTTCGTTGCTCATGCTGGATTCTTTCATCTTAGCAGACAGGTACCTGGAGGAAGTGGGGGAGGAGGTGGGGGCAATGCTGACATTATTATGTGGGTAGCTCTGAGGAGTGATAGTGGTGTTGTGGATGAACGAAAGAAAATGAAGTGTCTGTTTGCCAAAGGTTAAGTGTCACCTGATAGACGACCCTTAAGACATACCGCTCCTGGGTCGCTCGCCATGATCAACGCGCCTGAAAACACCTCCTTCTCTAATCATCCGTCCTTCTCTTTGCTTGACCATCAGCACGGCTCCACCATGACGGCTCGCAAATCAGGAGGTCCAGACCTCGCCTACTATCAGGCTCCAGATACCATCGCTCAGTTTCACCACATTGCCAATGAGCTGACGCGAGATCTCAAGGCGGACCAAGAGGGATCCATCATCTCACCCTCGGGCGAAGAGCTTGCTCTGTTCATCCAGGGCCTTCAGCAGTTTCAGCAGGATATCCTCGGCGCCCACAACGCCCACAATTTGCCATCTGCCTCAGCAAGGATCCCCGCCAAGCTTCTTAGGAGCAAGACCATCACGACCAGCTCCCCTATCTACAAAATCCTTCTAACAGCTTACAGATATCGCCAACGACAGGGTTGGCTAGAATGGGATCTTTCCAACCCCTTGAAGCAAACCCAATACCTCTCCATGATTGCCCACATCCGAGAGGCACTCGTTTCCAGCGGAATGCTCAGGAACCCAGCCATTGCCTTTGCAGAATCGGTCAATGTAGAGGATCGCGAAGGCCTTACTGCCTCTATCCATAAACTTGGAGGTATGTACGCCTGTGAACGTTTTTTTGCAAGTTCGGCTCTTGTCATCTCATTAGCTTCATTATTACTTACTCCAGGGTTCTGCTGTCGCTATAGGAACGCTTGTTTCGGATCCCCAGACTGCTTCACATATTGTGCATCATTCTACAGAGGAACAGGAGAGTGCCGATGGAGAGGAATGGCTTCGCACGCTCGAGAAGAAAGATGGAAAAGTACTTGTTCATTACTGGTATTATCCTGACTCGTACGACGGGTGGGTATCCGAGACGTCAGGCGATTATGCGGAGCCTGAGCCGCTACCACAGCACACTGGCGCATGGACCGTTTCGACTCGCTGGGTCAAGGATAGTGTCAGATTTAACGAGTGGATGAATGAAGAGGATTACGGGAGTAGCACGTACCGATCAGGATCAGGCTTAGGGTCATCAGCACAGTCCAGTCAGCGCTATAGAAGCAAGCGAGACAACTCTGAGAAAATCGAGTCGCACCCAAAGAGAGTCAAACGCAGCGCTTCATCTACGCCAATGGACTCGGACGAGATTCAACGGTCAATAGAAAGCGAAGGCGCCGCACCCCCAACAGAAGACGCATCTATGAAGGAGGTCTCTGCTTCCGACACTTTGGGGCTGGACAACACTCTGCCAGCCGATACAGACTTAATGGAGGTCGATTCTAAGGAAGCGGACATGGAAACCAAGGCGGGAGAATCACCATTAAAGGGAATTGAGACCAAGGAGACAAGCGTAGCCGATAAGGACTCTAACAGGGGAAGCGCTCCACCGGAAAACGAAGAAGCCTTGACACAAGCTGAGGCAGATCGGTTCAAACTCGAGGAGGAGGCAGGCCGATATCTCTCTCGCCAAACACAGGAGGTGATCATTCCCTCCTATGCGGCATGGTTCTCGCTCGCCAAGATTCACGAGATCGAGCACAAGTCCCTGCCAGAGTTTTTCAACCTGAAGAACCGCAGCAAGACCCCGACAGTGTACAAGGATTATCGCGACTTTATGATCAACACCTATCGCCTCAACCCCTCTGAGTATCTTACCGTCACCGCTTGCAGGAGAAACTTGGCTGGAGATGTCTGCGCCATCATTCGCGTTCACTCCTTTTTAGAACAATGGGGTCTAATCAACTATCAGGTATGAACATGACCAATCTGATTAACAGGAACTCGCCGATGGAATGATTTGCTTTTTACTCACATTCCTGCTCTCTGCTCCTGTCTTTATCAAGGTTGATCCCGAAACCCGCCCCTCGACAGTTGGTCCTGCCTTTACAGGTCATTTTCGCGTTACAGCAGATACTCCAAGAGGATTACAGCCTTTCCTTCCAAGTGTGGCAGCCCCCACTGCAGCACAGGCGAATGGCGAGCTCAAGGCCGTTGGAGACGCCAAGCAGGAATCTAATATGGAGCTCAGACGCAATGCCTTCAGCAACGGAACAGCACTGGCGGTCAAGGATGGTGAGGATAGTCTTGAAAAGAAGCAGCGATTCAACTGCTTTACATGTGGCACTGACTGCACCAAGATCCGTTACCACAGCATCAAGACCAAGAATTTCGAACTTTGCCAAAACTGCTACCTTGAAGGACGCTTCCCATCGACCATGTCCTCTGGCGAATTTATTAGACTTAATGCTCAACACTTTAAGCACGCAACTGACGACCCATGGACGGATCAAGAGACGCTGCTTTTGCTGGAAGGTCTCGAGATGTTTGATGAGGATTGGAGCCAGGTGGCAGACCATGTCGGAACACGCAGTCGAGAGCAGTGCATTCTCCATTTTTTGCAGCTGCCCATCGAGGATCCATATCTGGGAGGACAAACCCAGCGAGAACTGGGACCACTTCAGTACCATCGCATTCCATTCAGTCAGGCCGACAATCCAGTAATGAGTGTCGTGGCATTCTTGGCTAGTGTTGTAAACCCCAGCGTAGCAGCAGCAGCAGCCAAGAGCGCGCTGAGGGAGCTGGAGCAAGTCAAGAAGGCCGTAGGCGGCGAGGAGGGCACACAAGATAGAGAACCAGAGACGGTCAAGGAGACCGGTACAGCCGAGAGCAGTGACGATGCACTTAAGGTTGAAACACAAGGCTCGGACACGATGGATCTAGATAGGACAAACAGCGTGCAGGGTGATGAGGACACGGAGATGAGGCAGAACGGAGAGGCAACGGCCGCAAAGGCAGACTTGGATGTTGCGGAAGTGTCGCGTTCGACCCTGCAAGAGGCAGGGGCTGCTGCTCTCGGATCGGCTGCTGCGAAGGCCAAGACGCTAGCGGATAATGAGGAGCGTGAGGTCAAGAAGCTGGTCACGCAGGTCGTGGAGGCACAGCTGAAGAAGATGGAACTGAAGCTGCAGCAGTTTGAGGAACTGGAGAGCGTTCTGGAGATCGAGAAGAGAGAGCTGGAGAGGCAGCGCCAGCAGCTCTATTTGGATCGGTTGGCGATGAAAAAGAGCATCATGGCGATGCAGGAGAAGATGGTGTCGGCTAGACAGACAGGCAATCTACAGGCTGTGGCTAGCATTACAGTGCCTCCAGGCGGTACGGGCGGAACGGGCACTGCCTTCCAGAATGAGGCAACGGTGCGGCAGCAACAGGAGCAGGGACAGGGAGTAGGGCCGTTGAGCCGAGACCAGAACACAGATGGCGTTGTTGTGATGTCCTTGCCTTGATGATGGGATTTCATTCTCGACCGCCTTTATATTTTTTTTGCTCGCGCTTGTGGAGACATATAATCATTTCAATAAAGATTTTTTTCTAAACTACTAACACTAATTTGTCTCGCGGTCTTATGTAAGAAGTAGATGGCGTTCAGAAAGATAAGGACCAACCTCGCAGCGACATTGTCATTCTCCTCTCTCCTTTCTCCAGTTCTGCAAGGCTGCGTGCATTCGTGGGCTGCATAGTTGCGTTCGAAACTCCATAGATGTTCGTGTGCGGTATCTGCATCTGTGTGCGTATGACTGGACAACTGGAATTGTAATTCGAACGAGGATGCTGTAGGAGCAGATCAGAACTATCGAAGATACCCTAGTTCTTCTCGATCACAATAAAAGGAAGCCCTTTCTCTTTCTGAATGAATCCCTCATCCTGCATAGCGCCCTTTGTCCCTTCCTCCCTCTATCATTTCTCGCTTTTTACATCTGCCTTTGTCCTCGTATCAAGAAAAAAGAAAAAAAGAAAAAGAAAAGAAAGACCTACCACAAGCACCCAAATGACATTATTCAAACCCTCGAAAAAGACCACCACAGCAGCCATGCTTGGCTCCGTGGCTCTGGTCGCCAGCATGATCTCGTCCGGTAGCCTCGGTCTGGTAGAGGCTTTCCCTAACAAAATACCGCATAAGCCTGACTACTCACATCCCAAGGGCACGAGTCCCTGGCCCAAGTACGGAGAGAAACCCAACGCCAATACGCCCGAGGTCAAGGCCTGGGCTAAGCTGGTAGACTGGTCCAAGGTTCCCAAATTGCCTATCCGCAAGGTCAAGTCCCCCGGGGACGCACCAGAGTGTCCCAAGCACGATGTTCCCAAAAGTGATTGCTGGTGGACCTGCACCGGTTGCTATGCACCGGACGATGTGGTCGATTGTCCCGGCAAGAACGCCTGGGGACTCACATTTGACGATGGTCCTCAGCCAGGCACGACAGAGAGCTTGCTAGCGTTGTTGAAAGAGAAGAACGTGACGGCAACGTTCTTTGTTACCGGTATGAAGTCCGCCAAGGCGCCATGGCTGCTGCAGGACACGCTCGAGCAGGGCCACCATTTGGCGAGCCATAGTAAGTCGCAATTAAACCCAAGATGCCGGATACCGCGATCGGATCTATTGTGTAGTTTACTGACGATTGGATGCACGTTCTTTTCATTTCATTTCATGACCGATAGCATGGTCGCACTCAGGACTGACGACGCTGACAAACGAAGAGATCGTCGCAGAACTGAAGTGGACGGAGAAGTACATCTACGACCACACCGGATACAAGATCAAGTACTACCGTCCTCCATATGGTAAGCTGCCTGTGATACGTCCACCATTCCTTATTCCAAAGACAGCCGTTACACGAGCCATGCATTTGCTATTCATATACATGTTTCCCTTTTCTAGTATAAGCAACTGCTAATAATATCCTCCCTCCACTTATTGTACATCAACTAGGTGATGTTGATAACCGCGTCCGCGCCATTGCCACTCAGCTTGGCTTCACGACCGTGATCTGGTCTAACGAGTGGGACACCCAGGACTGGCAGCTCGAAGAGAACACCATTTCTTCTAAGCAAATCGTTAATATTTTCAAAAACGATCTTCAAACCCTGCCCAAGCGCAAGAACGGTGTCATCACCCTCGAGCACGACGGGGACCCCAAAATGATCACCATGGCCCGCACGCTCCTCGATATGGGATTGGCCAAGGGTATGAAGCCTATGGACATTGCCCAGTGCCTGAACGATCCTGTTGGATATAATGCTGTACCTAAGAAACCAGAGCCTAAGTTTGAGTCGGTCAAGAAGCCGCAAGAAGAACTATCAAGCAGCAAGAACGAGCCACCAAAGTCGTCTCCTATTCCAGATAACGCTGACAACAAGGCTACTACTCCTCCAGAGCTTTCCGAGAGTGACTCGAACGACGAAAGTGTCTCGAACGATGAGAGTATCTCGAACGGCGAAAGTATCTCGAGCGGCGAAAGTGTCTCGAGTGGCGAAAGTATCTCGCAGCAATCAGTGAAGAAGGTTTCAGGAGCATTGCCTTCGTCGAACGCAGCAGGTCTCTCGGTCGCCCTCTGGACGCTCGCCGCCGTTGCTGCCTCGCTCGTTCTCTAGAGTGACATACCATGAAATAATTATCCCTCCTTGCAGCTGCATTGCAATACGCTTTCATCAATAAATGCAGACTTTACACTTATAATTTTCTGTATGTTTATTTTGCGACCAGGGGCGCAATGTATACTATTTGCTGCCTTGCAGCGACATGGCAATGGCCTGCTGCATCATCTCCCACTCTGCATCCCCATCGCCCTCGGACTGACCAAGATCCGTATCCTCCCACGAGAATCCTGGCGGAAGCGCCGAGGTATCAGCTGCAGCACCAGGTAACCCGCCAAGGCGATAACCTGTACTGCTTAATGCGTCCTTGGCCCCTTCTGTCCCGGGTCTTTGAAAGTTCTCTTGAGGAAGCGTCGCAGCCATGATATCGGCTTCACACCTAGGTAAAAACGACGGCGTGGTAACCAATACTTCCTTTGACAATCGCTTACACTGCTTATCTCCAGCTTGATCAACAAGCGCCCGCTTGTTGTTGTTGCTGGTATCAGGATCTGAGCTTGTTGTTGATGAGGCTACGTTCTGTTGTGAGGGTGCACGCTCGTGCTCTTTAATCCTCTGCCTTGTGATCCTCTCCATCTCCTGTCTTTCATTCAGGAATCCAAATGTCGCTGGTACTTCTGGTGCAGGTGGAAGCTTTGCTGCGGACTCAACCTTCTCATCAGGAGCTTCGTCAGTGGTGAGTTTTTCGAGAGACCGTACGACGAAGATGGAATATCCTTCCATCTCCAATTGCGAGAGTGTCATTCCGAGATAGATCGCGGACATGTGCTTAGGTTGAGAATGCATTGAGTTGAGATCGTACCACCGCTGTGTCGACGGCCCAAACCGACGTAACGTGTACCAATGCTGATCTAGGTTGCAGATAAACGCAATTTCTCGCCTAATACAAAGAATAAAGAGATATGGTTAGTATGTCTTGCCGCTAATATCTCATCATAGAAAGTACGCTCATTGTTATCGACATACTCCGGCTCTGTTTTGGAGTCGCTCACTTCCTTAGCTCCCCATGGGATAATCTGGACGTTCCAAATGTCTAATGCGTGACTGAGGACCTGCATACCCATTGACAAGAAGCACATCAGTTCCCGATTCAGGATGCGTTTCACACGTGTGAACTGGCCAGAGCAAACTACAGTACT
Organism: Gamsiella multidivaricata; assembly: GCF_025024155.1. Lineage (NCBI taxonomy): Eukaryota > Fungi > Mortierellomycota > Mortierellomycetes > Mortierellales > Mortierellaceae > Gamsiella > Gamsiella multidivaricata. Next base: position 187,179 of record NW_026251776.1, read on the forward strand.
TGACAATATCCTTTACCTGAACTGAAAAGAACCCCGAGTCATCCATGTTCTGGCTTTTGACCTCCCGTGCTCCAGACCCAGAGTTGCCAAGCGCATCCTGCTCTCTTTGATCTAACTGACGCGCCAGTTCCGCTAGGTCGATGGCGGTGAAATAGGGCCCCTGCAAGAGCGCGTTCAAGCAGTGCTGAGCACAGAGGTTTCCTTCTTGCTACAGAAACCAAGACAGCGGACATTTAGAGCAATGTTGGTAGCAACGTGTTGTCAAACCGGAGAACTTGCGACTGACCTGTTCATGAAAAATATACGGAACCAAATCCATTATGTCGGGAGTGATATAGCGTCGCGTACTCAAGAAGTTTATGGAAGGCGAAGAGGTTTTTTCGAAAGTAAAGGAATGAAGGAAGAGGAATGAGGGAGAGAGAGGAAATGGTTACCAAGAAGGGCGCGCAAGTGCCTAGTAGCCATCACGTGTGATATGCAAGAAGAAAACGAATCCTCGTGCTCCAAGTTCTCCATTCTTCTTCCTTTTGTCTTTGTCCTCGTCGACCGTCTCGTCTTCTGAAGCCGCAGCCCGACTTTTGTGAATACCAAGCTGTGCACCAAACAAGGAACTACGCCATGACAGCGCTCGAGAAACCACTCGCCAATGTGAAAATCATCAGCGACGAGAAACGCGGAAACGGGCGCTGGCTGTCCCTGCACGAGGTCAAGTTTACAGATCCCTCGGGAACAGAACGAGGCTGGGAGGTCTGTCGTCGCATCTCACCTGGTTCTAAAGAAGGGAGAATCAACTCTGGACCTTCAATTGATGGTAGGCATTTCCTTGGCGTGTACAATATGTACCTTGGTACGTGAACATTCTAACAGCTGCTGTTTCTTGGTCAACATGGATTCGACATGCTAAAGCTGTCGACGTGATCACGATCATCAAGAACAGTCGAGGAGAGGCCACGCACGTCGCTCTCGTTATCCAGTACCGCCCAGCCATGGGCACATATACCATTGAGTTCCCCTCGGGTTTGGTGGATGCAGAAGAACACGTATCTGAGGCAGCGCTTAGGGAGCTGGAGGAAGAGGTTGGATTCAGCGTAAAGTACGGCCATTCCGTCAAGGTCATCAACACATTCGATCCCATCGCTTACGAGCCTGGGATAACAAATTCCTGTTCATGCGCTGTAGTCGTTGAGGTATGTTGCTGAAAAATCCATCTTCGAATCAGCCAATGGAAAGGGATCGTCTTTGTTTCATTTCAACTCATAGACCAACGATTAAAAATGTCCAGGTGGTGATGGAGCAGGAGCAGCTATTTGGGCCCAACTCCATGCGGAACCCCAGTCTCGAGGAAGACGAATGGAGTCTGCAGGTTGCGATCCTACCCCTCCAAGGTCTCTTGAAGACGCTGCAAGGTAGTCGGCACCAATCATGCGTGAACGTATTGCTCGATATTGTTGCTATTGCTCATTATCTCATATTTCTCTGTGCCTTTGTAATGTAGAACTTCAATTCTCTGTAGGCGGATATTCGAAACTGGTTTTGGACAGCCGCCTGTATACCTGGGCGCTTGGTCGTGAATTGGGGTACTAGAGATTTCATAATCTCGAGCTTGGTCATCTTCACAGTAAACTTCGCCGCAGTCGCATTTCACCATCCCGGTCATACTCATAACACGCTCAACTGAGCAATGGTTTTACGTGCAGCTATGCAGATGTGCAGATGAGTTTTAGTGACTATAATACAATAAATCTATGCTTGAAAAAAGTAATGAAATTGGTAGCGCTGAGATACTTTGATACAGCCTTAGAAGTGAATGTGAAGACAAAAATTTATGCGACCGGGGCGTTGATTTCGGCCACATCCATAGCTTCAGTATTGGTCTTCTTGACTTTAGTATCAGCTCTTTGAAGTCCTGCGGCGGCGTCCGCCTCGGCCTGAGAGTAAGGCTCCTCCTTCAACAGCTTGACCCTGTCAAATATGAGATAAATATGATTTGCACAGTTAGTATTGAACTTGACGTTGCCATTTCGCTGCCACATGTCGAATTGGTATACGGCAACTACCTCTTCTTGTGGATCTTCCCCTTTTGATGTTCCTGCAGCGACTCCTTGTTAATGTGGTGCTTACTAGGGGGTTGAATAAGATGCAATGAAAGCCATATTAGCACTGCGATATGAACAGAGTCCCACATTTGCGACGATAACGATGACTTGGCAGCGCCAATTCTGGTTCCTGAAATCAGGACAATGGTATTGCACATACGCGCAGGGGATGCAGTAGAATTGACCCAGACCAGGAAGTTCAGGGTCCAGCTCGGGCTTCTCGAATTTAGCGACATTCTCGGGCTGGATATCATCATGGATCTGGTCGATATCACGCATGTAGCGCTTTGTTCGGTATTTGCGCTGGATATCGCGGATACCCTTGTGAACTCTTGAGCGGCGAAGTCGTCCCATTGTTATTTACTGTATGTCTGTCGATGAGTGTTGGCGTTGGTAAGTGGAATGAAAGATGGAGAGGAGGAGAAAGATGTTTGGCAAAAGCCTATTTGTCTTTTTTTTTTTCTTTTTTTTTCAGGGACTGCTGAAACTGTTTGTTTCCTTCCAGCCTTTGGTGGAGCTGCAAGGCAGCTTGCCTAGTTGGACCCTATACACTCGCTCTCCAAGAACAATCATGAAGATGGCTTCCCGGGTCTTGGGAGCCTGGGTCCCCTCGCTAATCCTCATCTCCTCTATAGCTTTCCCAACGAGAAGCTCCTTGAGGCCTTGTGCTCTGGTGACCCTGGTCTCCGGTTCCATCACGTGAAATAAAATCACCGAAGTCTAAAGTAATCGCACACCCTGAGGAACTGGCCGCTCTCTCCGTGCGACTCGGATCTTATTTCGAAATCGAATCACTTCATCTTTCTGCACACAAACACCTCCTCCATCGTCAAGCACACATCACCATGGCTGGTTTCCACCCCCATATGCCCGCTACTCGCTATACTGTCACTGCCAAGGCCCTTGGCGCCGCCATGTGGTTTTGGGTCATGTACAAGGCCAAGGAAGAAGGCCCCGTTGTCCTTGTACGTCATCCTTCATCTCGGCACCAACACCAGTACCAGTTTCTCTACTCACTTGGACTCTACGCGGAGCGGGGATAATTATTGAGAGAAAGCAGGGCATTAGCAGGATATTAATAGGACATTAATAGGATATTGACAGGAAAAATCAGTAGCAGTTCCGTTCTTTTGAAAAACGGCTTATTGGACGGTACACTACACTGTTTCCATCCGGGACCGTCAAAGTATTGGTGCTGTTTGAGCTTCATACATCCTGGACGGGCTGCGCGTTGTAGCATCGCGCCTTTGTATGAAGAGGCATTCAGCCATCGAGTCAGAGGATTTCGTAGTTTTACAGGAACGTTGGATGCGCAGCAAAACCGATACTGGATGATTATTTCACGCGTCGGCGACCGCGAAAAGCAGGCTATTGTAGAATGGAACGCTGAATCAGCTGCCTCGCTTCTGGACAAGCACGGAAGAACAGACGCACGGAAGCACGGAAGCACAATTTATTCCCTGCTTTTTCTGTCATCCCATATCTAATATCAGTTCAACTGCATCATTTGCTCGCAATTGTGATAGGGTCTCCGTCATCCTTGGGATGGCCATGGTCACGGACACGGACACAGCGCTGAGGGCGAGCATCACTAAAGGCACCAATAACCTTTCATCGAATTCCAGCACCTAGCTCAATCTGTACAACCTACACCAACTCCATGTGGAATAGACGGACTTATAGACCGCCAGGCAGATATCGTGATCATTGCTCTTTCCCTTCTCGTTCCTCCCCTCTCTCCGACCGAAATAAACACAAGATGATATCTCCGATATGAACCCCGTGTTGGCCGTCGAAGAAAGCTGAACTAAGGATCACAGAAGCACAGGTGTGATTGACTGTTATGCGATGATCTCATTTGCAGCAAAATTGCAGGCGTCGCTTCGCAGCGACGGACAAATGGAGATACCACACATAAAGGTTAATCTCTCATTACGCGTGTGGTCCAGATAATGACCTTTGCAGCACTACTGCGTATATAGTGTATAGAGCGTTTAGGGAAGACTGGTAGGACTCTTTAATACTTACGATAAATGCGATAGGATGACTAAGTTCATGAAGGGCGATGTTCGCCATGCCCGATAAACTATAGAAGGCAAGCATGACGAGTCAGAAGAGCAAGCAGGCGCTAAGATATTTCTTAAACATCTATGATCTGTAACGCGGCTACCTTAGCCTGGTAACTACTCCTTTTTAAGACGCCTTCCTCTGGCTAAAAGGCTTGGGGGAGGGGGGGGGGGGGGGGGAAAGGAAAATAAACAGGTGCCATGGACATTCATCTCGCGTTTAGCACAAGAAGGAGCATAGTGCTCTTTCGATCTTTATTGTCACAATCTCTCCTCTGACGTCTTTTTGTAGCCACGCCATCAGCGATGTGAATCGAGAGATAGAAGTACTATGGGCTTCATCCAGATCAGCAATGGACAGTATAAAATATTGGAGTCTTAACGCGCTCGGTCTTTTTTAAGTGCCGACCAGGCCGAGATCGATGCCATGCTTACCAGCTTGGCCACCATAGGCGTAAAATCCATTGGTGTTAAGAATCCTCTCGCGACGGTTGGGACCTGAGGACCTATCAGAGCGTTGATCGCCTTTGGCATGGACGTTTATCTTCCGATGTCTCTGGGCAACATTAACCACAGTCATATCTAGCTCGGGCAAGTGGCCGTCTTTATCACCGTTGACGATAATGTTCGCGCAGTGATGGTAGAACTATCCATGATAAAAAAATATGATAAATATAATAAATATATAATAAAATATAAACATAAATAAAATATAAACATAAATAAAATATCTTGCATACTTGGTTGGTGGCATAGGCGATCCGGGACATGGCAAGAGACATTTGCTCAAGTCAGTGCATGAAGGCGCATTGGGAGGGATCATTATAGGCCATTCATAGTAAATAGCAGGACAGGTCTTAGTGTATTGCCCAATGACCTTCCAGGTCTTGCCACCATCATATGAAAGTGAGAACTCGCAGGCGCCACCGCCATGGCGCGCCTGGGCCAGGCTTCTGGGCGGAGGGAACTTCATATAGTCCTTAATTTCAAAGTTCCAGAAACGAATAGGAATAATCTCGCCAGCACGGTAGGTAGTAACGGGGCCCTCCGCGTAGCCATCTATATAAATCATCCGCAATCGAATTACATTAGTTAAATTATGTGCGTATCTGATTTCGTTTGGTATCTCTAGGCGAAAGAGACTTCCCCTCAAAGCCAATCCACGCATGGACAGTATTTGAGGGACTGTTCGACCAGGGACCAGCCTGGCCTGGTGGATTAGAAATAGCAATATGGGCCGAGGACGAGGATAGCGCCGCAAGGGCGACGAACAGCACGCTGCTGATGTGGAAGCTAGCTTTCATTCTCTTTTTTGTGCAGCTGAAGTTATAGGAAGCGATTTACACCGCAGCGCGTATCGATGCGTGTATGGTCGGGAGAGATGAAGAATGAATACTGGCTTGGAGAGTTAAGCAGCAGCGGAGCAAATGAAGGTAATAAGGAAGACGAGGAAACGAATATTGTTATATTTGTATTCCTCGACAGGGCCGTATCCAAATGAGGCGAGACAACAACGAGCGTCCAGCCTCATTTCTACGTTGTAAGATAATGAAAGACTGAACTTGACCCCCACATAATGAATAATAGCTACATTCCTGTTGCTAGTCATGGCTGCTGGTGTATGTCAATGGATACTTGTGGCAGCAATGACGTTCTTGTCAGCCATCTTCATGGATGTTAGATTGGAGTGATAAAACTTAGTTTCGGCAAATATTCGTCACAAGCTAATACCCCTCCCTTTGCTAAAGACAATGGCTGTCAAATGCAAGTTTTGCCACACTATTGTTCAAAACAAGAGAACCTAACTAGACTTTGTCCGCATTAAAATACACCCTCTACCGCGTTTTATGTGAAGTAACCATGAGATTGATCTATCTGTCTACAATCAGAAAAGTGCAGGTAGAAGCAAGAAAGCGCAATTGTTTCAATTGTTTCATCAGAAAAGGATATAATAGGACCTCCACTGGAATGGTGGCGACAAGTGCTTTTCTTTTTATAACAATTAAAGGTGGCGACAAGTACGAAAAGAAGCAAAAAACAAAAAATCCGTTGGGATACTTATTCGCGTGTATCTATTGTTTGGATATGCCATCAACGATATGGGATTTGTAGTCCTCCAAGAAGAAACAATCCCAGAAGTTTGCAAGGCCCTTTCTATAACAACTTGTCTCTCGAGTCAATTGACTGCGTATCTATCAGATTAACTAGCAACGATCTACCATAGTTGTCCTCTCCATTTTTTTATTTTTTTATTAACATAAATCCCCATGAGCACTCCACAGTTGTCCTCTCCACCAAAGCAGAACCGATCCACAGTCGCCAAAAGACAGGTCACATTCCCCAGGCCTGCCCCAAGGGCCTGTGCAACAATTGCCACATCCCATCAGTGTGTTAGAAAGCTGAAAACACCTTCTTACAAAAAGGGTATCTTCCTCATCCCCTCCATGGTTCTCAACCGCCTTTTCCCCTGTAGGCAGTCCAGCAGCGTCCGATCCGCAGCGTCTGGGTCGAGTACGGGGCCAGGGCAGATCCAGAACTTTTCAACACCTTTTTTTTTTTTATTCAACATGGCCTCCGAGAGAGAACAATCAGTGCTGGTTTCCTAGTGAATAGTCTCTGAGACCTGTGTCTATCTGGCCCTAAATCTTCTAGTGTGGCAGTCGCACCATCTCCAACAACTTCACTGTAACCTCCCTAAGCGTCCCGAGGTCTTTCTCCTGCGATCCGCTCGGCTAGCTGGCAGGCTCCTCACCTGCAAATCTGCCAAGACCATCTCTCCAATTGTAACCTGTACATCTGGGAGATGGTCTTGGTTTCTTGAGAGCACGGAATCCGTTCTACTGGCTTGCGAGCCGACTCCTCTACTATTGTAACATTTCCTCCTCCTCCTCGTCCCGTCTTTCCTCCACCTGAGGTCACTGGATGTGAGCTCAGATTAGCCTATTATAAAGTGGGCCTACTCACTTTTGAACTTATACCTGTAACCCCGGCAGGGGTAGCTAAGACGCATGCTGCCAGTGCAGTGGAATAACTTGTACACCCTGGTGTATAGCTGGGAAGTTCTGAACCAGCGCCTCTCGAAGTCCGGAGGCTAGCGCAAGGGCGAAATTTATTCTGAGCATTTTGTCAAGCGTTAAGGAAGGGGAAAGGAAACCCACAACGATTACATGGGGTAGTGCCACTCAATGTGGGGGTCGCCGGGGAAAGGAAACCCACATAACTGAAGTGGGGTAGTACGCCCGACTCATGCTCCAAATAAATTTCTATGCGTAGCACATATTACTGTGCTTTAACCAGGGCTCGAACCTGGTCCCTTCGCGTTACAAGGGAGGTGCCCTGACCAAGAAATTTTCAACACCCCTTAACTAACGTGCTGAGGTTATTATCACGTGATGTTAATATTTTTATATTTGGAAGATATTTTATACTTCGCCTGCCAGTATTTAAAGCCCGGCTAGCTCAATCGGTAGAGCGTCAGACTCTTAATCTGAAGGCTGTGGGTTCGACCCCCACGTTGGGCGCTTAACCTTTTTATTACTGTTGGATGCATTACTTTTGGGATACAAATTATTTATTTGCCGACCCCTACCTACCATATGTAGATGGAAGAATATAATCTCACTCCCCCCCGTAAGATTTTATTCTCACACCCCCCCGTGAGATTATCCCCCGTTTTGTCATCTCACAGGGGTGTAAGCGGGTTATTCTTACACCCCGGTAAGAATAATTCGAGCTTTTTTTTTTCACGGGGAGGTGAGCGCCATATTCTCACGGGGTAGTCTGTAGGGCCTCGTTTAAAAAAAAAAAATCACTCGTTTATTGTTCCAGGTCTGTTTCAGCAGGATGGAATTCTTTGGATGGTCGCGACATCTCACTGCTGCTCTTGATACGTTTGGCTCCTGGACGCCCCTTCGGCTTCACCACAAGTGGGTCTTTAGTGACACTAAGACCTGCTTCGTTGTCAGACGCGTCCTGTAGCTCTATGAGTCCCGTCTCCGTTTCAGCGAGATTGAGAGGTTGTTGAGCGTTTGCATCGCATTGCTGGACCGGCTGTCCCCATGATGGCCAACTTTCTCACGATCCCTGTAACATCTGTGTGCCACTTTATCCTCAGTCGCTCTTCCTTCCTTGGCTGTGGTGCCGAGGATCCTGTAGAGAACAAGGTGTGCACAATCCTCGTACAAGCGCTGGCGGGGTGATCCACGGTCCTGGTGGAGGCGATGTAATGCGGGTAGGCGACTAGAAGCTTTGAACCAATTTTCGTCTCGAAACCTTCAAGATCCTGCCACTGCTCCTTG